>NW_010186261.1:26991-27651 GCF_000695765.1 Mesitornis unicolor | reverse complement strand
GGACCTGGGAGTGCTCATAGACAGCTGGCTCAACATGAGCCAGCAGTGTGCCCAGGTGACCAAGAAGGCCAATGGCATCCTGATCTGTATCAGGAATAGTCTAGCCAGCAGGACTAGGGAAGCGATTGTCCCACTGTACTTGGCACTGGTGAGCCCACACCTTGAGTACTGTGATCAATTTTTGAGTGCCGCATTATAAAGAAGACATTGAGGTGCTGGAGAAGGTCCAAAGACGGGCAAAAAAGCTGGTGAAGAGTCCTGAGAACAAGCCTTATGAGGAGCAGCTGAGGGACTTGGGGTTGTTTAGTCTGAAGAAAAGGAGGCTGAGGGGAGACTTTACCATTCTTTACAACTACCTGAAAGGAGGTTGTAGAGAGATGGGCGTGGATCTTTTCTTACAAGTTACAGCTGATAGGACAAGAGGAAATGGTGTCAAGTTGTGCCTGCCTCCACCACCGCATCCTCAACCGTCTTCCTTCTTGAGATTGCATAAATCCAGCTTTTTCTGCCTCTGCTCACACACTCCAGGCTACTGGCAGTGCTGATGGCATTCTGCTGGACTTGCTTAAGCTTACTGAAGTCTTCCTTCAGTAGGTAGCTGGTAGGTTCACGTACTGCATATAAAATCAATCCTGAATTACCCAGAAAGTTTTATGTATA
>NW_010186261.1:12182-26967 GCF_000695765.1 Mesitornis unicolor | reverse complement strand
AATCCCATAGTTGTACAGGGACTGTACAACAGCAGTTACGCTTGAAAACTACAAATTACAAATCTGGCTCCCTCTACCAAAGCCCCTGTTTAGTGTATACCTGCCTGTCCCTGCCAGCGGACCTTCGGTGCAGAGTAAGCTTGTCCTACGAGCCAGTGAATTAAGGACTTGTTAAAGTACAAAGTATTGACATTACAGTAATTATGTGTTATCCTGTAGCAAGTAACTGTATTACTGGTTTAGCCAGTTAAGAGACAGAAATACACATCTCTTTAAAGCACACCTGGTATTGTGTGTTTTGTAAAGTAAAACCTAACATTTGCACTATGTTTTGCACAGGCTTATCAGGTTTAGTGTGAGGTGCTAGAGCTGACTGACAACATGGCATTTATTTAAGGTGTTACATTCATTATGTTAAAATGTGTGTATATGTCCAAAACTTTAGCAGAAAAGAAGTCATTTGGTGTGGATCAGGCCCAGGCAGTGGAGGGAGCACTGGTGCTGTTGGTTGCACAAGCAAGAAGCCACAGGGTAGGGTGTTGGGGCTACAGGGGAGGAGTCCAGCATTGCCCTACACCAGTCACAGGTGGTTCCATGCAGCTCCAAAACCATGGTGAAACAGGCTGTGAACAGTGGTGCTCAGAGGCAGCCAGAGAAGCAGTAGCCACTGGGACAGAGACCGCCTGAGGGACTGAGTGCCCACACTTGGGCAGGGGTCCTCTAATGGACCACAGTGACTCTGGTGATCTCTTCATCTTCCCTGGTGCAGGGTGTGATGCAGTCTGCAGTTCATCATAAATCTGTTTTGCAGGTCACTCAGCTGTAGGCATTGGTGGAGTGGAAGTAAGAAACTGCAGACGCAGCCGCTGAGGAAACCTGTCAGAGTGAAAACTGCACACAGGAACCAAACCTGAGGAAGACAACCTGTTGACAAGATGATAGATTTGCCAGCCAAATTTTCACACCTGGGAATAAACAATAATGAAGTAATTAATAGAGAAGTGAAAAAAATGGATCAGAACAGCAAAAGGCAGAATTAAATTAAGATAGAAAGGGGAATACTGATGTAACAGCAAAAGGCTATTTATTATCAGATGCAAAAGCTGCTTTTAAGTGACTGGGATGATCTGAAAAATGCACACTGCTGCTCCTTTTTCAGATGCATGAGTCATTTTTCCAAAGCTCTTTTGCTCACCATTTTAATGCCAGCTGCTGCGATACTGAAAATGCAGAGATGCTCCTGTGCTTTCTGCAGGAGCAGGAGGGCAAGGGGAGAGGTGTCTGCTGGAGGCTGCCTGCCCTCAGCCTGGGCCTAGCTCCATCTAGTGAGCCTTGGACTGCCTCTCTGAGGCATCGTTTGCTCTTTCCAGATGAAGGTGGTACAATGAGGGTGACAGAGCACTGGAACAGGCTGCCCAGAGAGGTTGTGGAGTCTCCTTCTCTGGAGACATTCAAAACCCGCCTGGATGCCTTCCTATGCAACCTCATCTGGGTGTTCCTGCTCCGGCAGGGGGATTGGACTAGATGATCTTTTGAGGTCCCTTCCAATCCCTAACGTTCTGTGATTCTGTAATGAGAACACTAAAATGACTTATGGTAATCTTCAGCCCCCAAAAACATCTGGGAAGCTGTGCATAACCCTCTGAAGCTTGAATTTAGGGGCAGCAGGAAGACCTGTTCCAGTTGACTTCTGAGGATGCAGATCATCCCTTCTTTCAAACATATGTGTTATCTGAGAGAAGGAGCAGGGCAGTTGTGTGTTACGACAGCACCGTGGCTATCAAGATGTTCCTTAGATGTTGTTAAAAATTCTGGCTTAACTCTAATAAGCTAGCTTGAGCGGTTCTCCTTTTATTGGAAGTATTTGTTAATTGGATTGGTGATTAGAGTAAATAATATTTAGTCTGTTATTATTATAACTTTTTTTACTCCTTAGAAATTAATGTATATTCTTCTTTTCAATAAATATAAAAGCTAATTTATAAGATACTTACAGTAACAAGTATTTCCCTGGGAAACATTTATTATTTTGCTTTTTAGAAAGTTGCTGCGAAGAGCAGAATCAGAAATTGGTATATTATTACAGTAATAATTTTCAGCAGAATTCCAATGTACTTCAATCTACAAAACTTTACAAAGTTAGTGTGAGCCAGATTACACTGGGATACAATCTGACCCAGAAAAGCCTTATTAGTCAACTTCAGATCAGAAAACAACTTTTGAATCTTTCAACTCTTTACTCTGGATTTCTACTAATCTTTTAATATTGAAAGAGTCATGAAGAGGAAAGGTCAAATTCAGCAGGTAGATGCAAAGACAACGCAATATTTGTTTCATGAGATCCATTAACTGGAGGATAATCAGAGGAAGATTATTGGTGTTACTGAGGTTCTACCTTTCTGTGTTTCTCTCTGATAATAAACTTGTTGATATATTTCAATCTCTTTCTGTCTTCCACTCCCTCCTGTCCTTTTTAAAAGATTATGCATTCATTGGGAAGTGTGAGGACTTTAGGTTTACCTGTAGTTTTGCATGAATAATCCATCTTTTTTGAGAATGAAGTGAAAAATGAAAAAATAAGCAAAGCAACCCAATCTCTATTTCTGCACACTTTCACACTGATGCAATAAATCCTGCACACAAATTCCTTACAGTGCCCCTTAGAACAGGCTCTCTGAAGGACCAGCCCCCCACCAAAGTCCTTACAGGTGTTTTATGTTAGGACACCTCAGGTATTTGAGCAGGCTTTCTATGTATTTTCAGCTTAAAAGAAAAAAGTAAAAGATGCCTGAAGTTATATAGTGCTTCTAAAACAAGAAAGAGCTAAAAATCTTCTTATTGTTCACATATTTGTATTTTAGAATAATTGTCACTTTCTTGACAAAGGAGGAACTATTTTAGAAAAGCACTACAGAGTCTGCGTTTAATCTTGATTCCTAACTTTGTACCACAATATATACTTGAAAAATCAGTTGAAAAGGAGCATAGTATAGTAGCAAACTAGAAATGACTCAACAAAACAATATTTTAAAGGCTCATGTCAGATTTAACATTTGTGCTTTCAAGAAATAAGGTGTCTGGAGTGCATATTTATGAGGCACTTTGTAGTCATTGGAGTGAAGTGAATTCGATGCTTACGAAAGCTGGAGACTCAATGCTATCAAAGCCACAGAATATGGACCTTGAATGGTTTTTCTCAGTGAGTTCACCTTTCCAGTCCCTGTCAGTGATAGAAGAAAAACTCCTCCACCCTTCTATTGGCATTTTCATTTATATTTATATTTTGGTACCTTCAAAACTGATTTTGCTATTTTTTTCACATTCATTCTAATAAGCAATATTGATTCATAAGAATGGCTATCGAACAGACATTTTCAGAATGGAACAGTGATTCATTTAATTAAGGAAAATAAATAAACTCATTTTGTGTTGACTGTAATTGTAGGTTGAAATAATTAGTCGTCTATCTAGCTGGGTTTATGTACTATGCTCACACTACCAATCTTTCTTTAGTGCTTTCATTCAGGAAAGCAGTGGTGTAATAAAAAAAAAAAGCTCAAGAAGCAAATTCAGGTTTGCAAATGTTTAAAAGTAGTATTTAGCAGTAAGAGATCAGTAATAACCTATAGGTAAAATTTTATGATTTGCAGGTAAATGAGTATAAATGATGTGATATTAATGAAGTTTTTCTTGCTTTCTAAGAGAAAATCAGGCTATTTTCAAGAGATATAACTCTTACATATAAATACTCTAGTCACTTATATTTTTGGGTGTCCTACTCATTATTGGCTTAACACAGTCTGACTACATAAATTTAGGTGAAGAAAAATTAAATAGAAAATTTATCCCCAAGGAAATCAACCGAAGTATGCAATGGACTTCAGGGAAGCCAGGGTTTAATTTAGAAGCTACCAGACATAGCTTTATCTAAGTGAGATGTAGAATTTTAACTTTCTCTTTCATGCAGGCACCATTCTGTCAGTTTCCCCTTGTGAATGCCTGTGTTTCCCCTGAAGGAAAATGTTAATGCCTGTCACCAGGCCTGTCCCTCCTGCAGCTTTTTCCAGAAGGAAAAAAAAAAAAAAAAAAGGTGGAGTCAATTGGGTATTAAAATAATTCAGCTCTGCTTAACAGGAATTTTTCTTCCTGTTAAGAACCAATTACCTGCAAAGACCCCTAAGGCTACCTGGATTTGTAACAGATTTAGGTGCTGAATCATAACTTACAAGTTTTGTACCAGTGCTTTTCTATTTTCCTCAGTTTGTGGACTCTTAAGTTTTTTAACTGGAATAGCAGGCCTCACATTAGCAAGCTCAAATCATGTAAAGGATTAAAAACAAGGCTACTTACTGAACAACAGAGTTTAGGTAATTAGCCTTAAGGAAAATGTGTAGAACTAGCTGAGAGGCAGTTTTCACATGCTGGAGGGTTTTTTTGTTTGCTTTCTTTTAAATATAGTTTCAGTTCAAAAGAACCTGTTTTCCCCTTCCAGAGACAAAGGAATTAGAAAAAATTCTGCATCCTACATTTCAAAGAGTATGCGTACTTTTTACGTCTTCCAGCATTCCTTCACAAGAGTTGAGCTGCTGAGAATTTGTGACCTCCATGAACCTTGCCAACAGGATAGCCAATTTCAAGTAGCATTGAACAAAACTGCAACTAAACTTTCCAGTTAGCTTTGATTTATAACTCAGCATTAAATACCTAATGTTTCTTAATCAGTGCCCAGAGGAAATAAAGTACCAAAACATGAAATTAACTATAAGTTCCTTAGTAAGTAACATGAAACCTAAAACAGTTGACAGGAAATTATGGGGAGGGTGGAGCTAAGACTGAGTCCCTTTTTGGTGGTGTGGCAACTAACTGAGGATTACAGAAGGATTCCTGTGTTAGATCAGAATCACAGCTACAACTCTGACTCCCAGGAGCCAGTATCACCATTTTTCAAAAAATGGAGCAGGAGTTTTTAGTTACATTTTAAAGGATTTAAAGCATAAAACCTAGAAGCTAACATAATTAATCCACTAAGTCAGGATTTTAAGCACTCAAGAACATATTGTTCAAGAACTTTTTGTGTATATATTTTCATTGTCTCTTGGAGAAGAGACTAGTACTTTCTTGGTTCCCTGCTCATGATCTAAGAGGCTTCATGAAAAAGCAGATGTCTTCTTTCCCTGAACTAAGAGGTTCGTAGGTACACAAAACCAACATCACCACACAGGTTGAAAGCTCTTCCTTAGAACAGGAAGCTTTCCTGAGGATGGGAGGAGCTCAGAGGAGAGGGAACTAATTTTTCTCCCTTTACCTCTGGACCTTTTGAATTAAGAGCTAGATATGAACATTATCCATATGATAATAATTTGAATAGAAGTGGGTTTGTGTAAAAATGAATTTAATTAGCATATTAAGTGAAATTTGAGGACATCTAATGTGTTGATCCCCTTAGTAGACAGTCAAATTCAGTTTAGAGATCTTGAACAAGATGAAATGAGTGTCAAGCTGCTCAGGCCTACCAAAAAGACACAACTTTTAACCATATATAACAGCAAAATGGTGGGTATCTTTATAAATTTAGTAGACAAAAGTAGGTTAAATTCACAGAACTTAACCTGTAAATATTGAAAAATTCCATTACAATAATGAATTCTGAAAACAGATCTTTATTTTGAAGAGTAAAATGAATGTGTAGGACTTCCAAGATTTAGACTTATAAAAAGACAAGTGAACATCTAGCTAGCGTAAATATGGCAGAGAAAAGTAATTGCTATGTTACAACATGAGTACTGCAAAATAAAGACAGATGGATAAATGGTCTAACCCACTCAGTCATCCCACCCTGTTTCCCATCCTGAGTATGAGCAGAAGGGCAAATGCTACCAAATCACTTCCTCATTCCTCATGATATTGTATTTATCAAGTGTATTTTAAATGGAGATGTGGGTGTTCTCTACGAATATTAGAGACAAGAAAGCTGACTGAGTAATAGGTCAGCCTAGAAGAAATATATTAATTATGAGCATATTCATTTAAAAATATATTTATAAGATCTGAAATTCAACATCATATAAACAAATACAGCTATGTTCTACAGCCATATCTCAGCTTGGTTCTGAGGCTGGATTTCAAGGTGCGGTTTGTTTTACACAAAATATTGTTGCTGGCAAGAGAGGTAAATATACTCCATATATAGAACTAATGCATTTGAGCTGAATTTATGTTTTAGCAGTTTAATAACCCATGTTATATAATTAAAACTGCAATTCATATTAACAATTGTGGTGGGTTGACCCTGGTTAGATGTCAGGTGCCCATCAAAGCTGCTCTATCAATCTTCCTACTCGGCTGGAGGGGGAGACAATATATAAATAAGGTCTCATGGGTGGAGATTAGGACAGGGTGAGATCAATCACCCATTAATGTCATGGACAAAACAGACTTAACTTGAGGAAAAATTAATTTAATTTATTACCAATCAAATCAGAGTATTTTAATGAGAAATAAACCCAAATCTTAAAAAAACAACTTCCCCCGCCCCTCCTTTCTTTGCAGGCTTAACTGTACTCCCTATTTTCTCTACCTTCCTTCCCTCACTGGCAAAGGGGACCAGGGAACAGGGTCTGTGATTAGTTCATCATATGTTGTTTCTGCCTCTCTTTTGTCCTCAGGGGGCAGTCCAAGCCTGTTACTGGTTATGGCAAAAATCATATTTCCTGGGCTACACAGCATTCTTGTTTACTGGTTTGTGTGCATACACTTCTGACAATTTTTATGATCAGCATTTTATTTACTTATAAAGATAAAAGGTCTGATTAAAAGTTTCACATGGTATGCAATCTCCAAATTGAGAAAATAGTTCCTTTTACTCAGTAGGCACATCCACTCCAGGCTGAGCCACTATTTTATCTCCAGTCCCCAGCTGGAGGACACTATGTGTAATAAACTGGATGTGCAAAAACAAGTGAGTGTGGATGTTCAGTGTCAATAAAAAAAATGCAAGATTGAAAATCAAAAGTATGATGGAAACACACATAATTGCTGCCTGCAAACTGAAAATGCTTTTCGGTTTTTAAGATCTACCTATATGAGTTTCTAATCAAGAGCAAGGAAGGAGATGTACTTGCTCATAAGTGAACAAGAATGCAAGTTCCATTCACCTTAGGACTAAACCAAATTCTCCTACTATATATGAGAACTTAAGGATAGCTCAGGTTTCTCTAGATTTGATTCATAGAATCATAGAAAGGTTTGGGTTGGAAGTGACCTTAAAGCTCATCCAGTCCAACCCCCCTGCCATGGGCAGGGACACCTCCCTCTAGACCAGGTTGACCAAAGCCCTGTCCAACCTGGCCTTGAACACTTCCCGGGAGCGGGCATCCACAGCTTCCCTGGGCAACCTGTGCCAGTGTCTCACCACCCTCACTGTAAATAATTTCTTCCTAATATGTAGTCTAAATCAGATTATAATAATAGTAAGTTAGCACAAACAAGGCTATATGTATTGCCTTAGATCCTATTCATTAGGCAGGAAGATGGATTTGTTCATATATATTAAATTCCCAATCAGTATACTTATCCTGAATAATGGATAAGATATCAAAATGAAAGAAATGAGCTGTATGTGTGCTATTTCTATAAATTTCTACTTCTGCTGTATCCATAATAAGGATGTTATTAAGAAAGGAATGTTTGTACTTTTCAGTGACCTCTCGCTTCCCTTTTTAAATTAAAAAGTGCACTTTTATTACATTTAAGTATTAAGATGACAACTCTCAATGCCTTAAAGGCAAAACCAAGATTTCCAGCTAATCTGGCAGAGTGCTAGGAGAGCCAGGAGCTCCCAGGGCTGGGGCCAGCAGTGTCAGGGCTCTCTGGGACAGCAAGGCAGGGGCTGGCAGCCAGGGGCTAGCCAGGGCAGCCTGAGCCTTGGGCACCAGGCACCTTCCTGGGGATGGGGACAGTCTGAGACATCAGCCAGCGAGTGAGGATCAGGATCCATACCCAGGAAGCCCAGGCTTGGGCACTCTCATGGCTGTAGCACTGAGGGAGCTGGAGCTGAGGTGGCGGTCAACAGTAGGGACTGTTAGCTGGCCCCAAGCCTCTCTAGCCCAGATTCTGGGAGGGACCATGATGTGAGGGTCCTACACTCCCTCTTCTGTTTGTAATCCATCTTTATAAACTCCACACCGGTGTTTTCCTCACAGGTCGTAGGTGAGATAGGGACAAGGGAAAAAAAGACAGTAAAATACCCAACTGTTTGAAACATCTGTTAGAGTTTCCCTGGCAGTGCTTCACAGCTGAGGTGAAGTCCTGTAGCAGAGTTTTGCAGAGACAGCTTTTGGTCGCTGATGTTTGCAGCTCACATAAATGTACTTCAAGATGGCAGAGATCTGAACATCTTCCTTTGTTTACATCAGTAAACTGCTCAAATGAGCTCAAAACAGCTAATCTGTCCATATACATCTGAATTAGCATTTGCAGGACTCCAGCCAGGGCACGGCAATAATTCTCATCCTGTAAGTGGAATTGTTATGAGTAGCTGCTCATAAATAATGCCTTTCAATTTTCAAGCTGTGTCAATTGGACACAGACCACAAAGCACATCTTTCTTTTGCCCATTTAGCTGCCAAATGGAGTGTGACTATTTGCAGATATAGTGTACACTTTTCATACATCCACTAACACACAGTAAAAGTAGGATAATTATAGAAACTTACCTACTAGCAAAATCAGAATGTAAGTACAGTGAGGAGGAGAATTAATTTGATGGAATCATTTAAAAGCAACATTGAAAGATTATTTGCACTAGTCTCTGTACATTGCCTCATCATTTCTAGGAATGCATTAGTAAGCTCTTTTTTGTTTTGTTCATGCTCAAGTCCTGTACTCTCAGTATCTAATAAAATTAATAAGGCATTTATCTGTCAAGAAAAGGTAACTCAATAGCTTATTCATTAAGAGTACTCTAATAAATAGTCACGGCTTGGACTTACTTCAACACAAACTTGAACTGTATTTATTTTAAAGAGAATCAAGAAACCTAAAAAGAAAATGCCTTTAAGAAAGTAAAACTGAATGTGTTAATCTTAACCCCCACCACAAAATTCAAAGAGAACTTCAAAGATAGTTTTTTAAAATTGGACTTCAAATGTATAACAGTGTGACATGTTCTTATTTTCTATGAGCACATTTAGAAGGTGGTAAGGAAAATATGAAACTGTAATAGGGTTAGTCAAAAAGAGTGGAAAATAGTAGCATACAGCAATTAAACTAAAGAAAATGGCAGATTAAGGTATTGAAAAGCTACAAAGGGCCTCTACTGCAAAGTGTGTTTTGGATTTTTAATGTCCTCCGCTATAATGGCAGTCAGCTCTACAGTTCTGGCGTAAGCACTATGTGCTTGCCTAGAGAGGGTGTTGAATCTTCATCGTTGGGGACTGAGACAACAATCCCCAACTGGACACAGCTCTGAGCAAACTGGTCTAGCTGAGCCTTCTCTATGCAGGGCAGTTGGACCAGATGATCTCCAGAGACACCTGGCAGCATCAAACTATTCTAAGATTGGAAAGTATGTCAAAACAGGTAAGACCGAAAACTTCAGTGCTTCTTACCAACCCAAGAAAATACTTAGGGGGCACAGAAGTATATTCTTAATGCATGGATAGAAACAGTGAGAGAGACAATGAGAAACTAAGTCTTAGCAAGGAATTACAACCATTAATTTATTTTCATGTTATGTTAATGTTTTTTATTTATTCTTCTCTGTTCTTTTTCCTGGCCATAAATTCTCTAAAATTCACAGTGGATTCCAGACAGGAGTGGATAATTATGGTAGGATTCTTGAGCTTGTAAAATCTGTGAAAGAGGGGTGTATGATAGAAAACCATGGAGTCATGAGTGGCATGGTAAAGATGTATAGGTATTTGCTGTCTATTCCAGAACAAAAACCAAAGATCATTGTCTGAAGTTAGTGGCATGTGTTGGGATAGAGTTAATCTTCTTCACAGTAGGTAGTACGGGGCTATGTTTTGGATTTGTGCTGAAAACAGTGTTGATAATACAGAGTTGTTTTTGCTATTCCTGAGCAGTGCTTACACAGAGTCAAGACCTTTTCTGCTTCTCACACTACCCCACCAGCAAGAAGGTTGAGGGTGCACAAGAAGTTGGAAGGGGTCACAGCTGGGACAGCTGACCTTAACTGCCCAAAGGGATATCCCATACCACGTGATGCCATGATCAGCAACAAAACCAGAGGGAAGGTTGGTGGAGGGGCTGCTGCCCAGGGATTGGCTCGGCATTGATCAATTGGTGGTCAGCAATGGTTTTCTTTTTTTCATTTGCATTGTATTTTTGGGGGTTTATTTTATCTCTCTCTGTGTGTTTTGTTTTGTTTTGTTTTCATTACAATTTATTATTTTTTAATTTTACTTCAATTGTTAAACTGGTTTTATCTCAACTTGTGAGTTTTCTCACTTTTAACTTTCTGATTCACTTTCCCCATCCAGCTGACTGGAAAGAGTGAGCGAGTGACTGCATGGTGTCTAGTTGCCAGCTGAGGTTAAATCACAACATGACAGACAGGCTTAAAATAAACAAAAGGAGGTGATTTTTAATAAAATAGGTAGTGTATTTGTAGAACTCATCAGTTTGTTGTGGATTCAAGTTGAGACTAGACAAGCTCATCCACTAAGGATTATAAAATATAGAGAAGCTATGTATGTCTTGGTCAGTCTAACAGCTTGGATGGAGTCTGAGTGCAAGGGAGTACATTTTTATATAACAGAAACTAAGATACAAAATTCAGATGTGCGTGCACTCAGCTCCACAGTAGACTCTTGCATCAGTATTCCTGACCTAGCGCAGTGTATGTGACCAAAGTTTGCTTATATACTTGTTTCAGTATAAGAAACAGTTCCTCAGATACTGACCTCCAGCTTTAAACAATTTTGAGGGAGTTGAAATTAATATAAACTATATTTCACCTGTCCCTTTATTGTACACAGTTAATATCTCTTAATTCTTACTACTACATTTCTTTAAATTTCTTTAGGCTTAGTACAATAAAATTTGCTCTTTCATATCCATCATATTCTAACTGCATTCACTGAAATTAAGGAACCCCAACTGACTGATTCCTCATCTTCATCAAATACCTCTCCTCCCAAAGTGTAGTTCATAATTAAAAATAACCCAACAAAAATAATTAACTCATCTCTGTGGTTGGTTGACAATCTATATTTTTCAAACTGAGTATCTCTGGGGCTAGTACTCACTTGCAACTACTGAATACCAACAAGCTCTACACTATTTTGGGAAAATAAAAAAATAATGGTTGAAAAGTTCTACAAAATACACACAATAAGTCTGGGTACCTTAGCTTACAGTCTTAAAGCTGCAGGAGCCCAAGGAAGTTAATTCAGGCTGAAAATGCTGTCCTTAAGTCACCTGGCAGGTTTTTTTTTTTCCAATGACTTAAGAACAGATGGCCAGCCTCAATCCAGAATTCTTTTCTGAGTTTGATTCAATCCCACAGTACAATTTGTAAGTCATTTTTCCTGATTAATTTTAAACATTCTTCAATGGAAGAATGAGCTTTGATCTGCTTTCAGGACATTTACATCTTTTGTATGGTCGCTCTTACACAAAATGTAAATTGATGTTATGCAAGATAGGCTATGGTAATTATGATTATTGTAATTGGTTACAAAATGTGAAAAGAGGAAAGCAAGACTGGGAATTAGAAATGAGCAAGATGGAGAATCTCAGCTTCTAGTGTTAAAGGATACAGAATGTGCACTTGGCTTGCAAAAGCCTCCAGATGCTTGTCAATGAAAAGTGAAAACAGGAAACAGAATATCTGGGAGATCTTAAGGACAGAGGCAAAGGGAATGAATTTTGAAGACTGAAAGGATCAAAACCAAAAAATTCTGAAATTTTTGGCCGGCATTTAACAATTTAATAACAATTAGATAAACTGCTAATGGGCATCCTTTTCAAAGTCTATTTTATCTTTTTCTATTTTCCTAATGTGGATTAACTATGAATATGGAATTACCAGAAAACCTACAATGACTACTTGTTTGTTTATTTGGGCAACTTTGATTCCTAGAGTTTGATTCTTGGTCAAGGTGATGAATCTGCAGGGAGTAGAGGAGTTGCATGCTCAGCTCAAGTCATAAATGTCATTAAAGCAAAGAAAATCCTTCAGAGTTAGATTGAATACTGCAGTTCAGAAGACACAGCAGATGTAAATCACAGTCATTGACAATCCAAATTTTTTTTCAGTTAGCTAGATTTACTCACAGGGAGTTTTATTCCTGTATAGCAGAAAATGTTACTTAACTGAACAACCAATATGAGAATAGGAAGTGGTAAACTACAATATATACATAGAAAGATCCACACTAAGATCTCTCAGCATGAATGTTAATAGGCAGGTTTGCCAAATTTTCTTAAATGTCTCTCTTTGGTTCAAAGAACTCAGTTAATTTAGACCTGGTGTATAGGATTTGCTTGATCTGCATCTCACTGATACTCCTTGGGCAGGGTCAGTCATTTAGAATATTGCTGGAGGCTCAGCATGAACCAGTTTCTATCCCTGCTGAAACTGCAGGCTCTCAGAGAATCCAAAACATAAAGAATAGCTGTCATTATGAGTTCCTTGAGTGACCTACAATTACGCCACCTTTCCTATATACCAATATATATATACACGTATAAAGTTAATATTTACTACTACTACTACTATATCTGCCTAATTACATTTCAAAAACATCACATTGTCAGAAAGATCAGAATGATAAAGCTACAGGAGTTTTTGAAAATGCACTATGAAGTAAATGTTAATCTCAGCTAAGAGATTACAAGGTCAAACTAATATTACATCCTTAGGAAATTGTTCAAGTATGTAGAAAAGATGAAGGCTAACGGACCTTAACATTTAGTTGGTTTTGCTGTCTTGTTACATCTTTTCCATGCCACATAGGAAGTTTGCTAGGCAACTTTTCATCTGTCCCAGGCCATTACCTGATACAGAAGTCCCCAACAGAGGTACTTCAACTCCTACAACAACTGGGCAGGTGGCGACATCTTGCCATCCCAAATGCCACATTTTCAGGAGGATACAAGCATGAACTTACATGTTTTTTAAATCAAGTTGCTGTCATGTATCGGAAACTTTAAGTATCGTTTAAGTCAGATTTATCAATGTGAATTTAATAGTGGTTACGGAAGCAAAAACCTTATTGACTTCTTTGAAAATGGACTGTGTTAGAGGAGACTCTAAATCAAACTGTCTGACATATCCTGCTGTACATGTGACATAATCATCTGTCAGAATACATTAGTGGAGTGATGAATTATGTACAAGTGCCTTCACTACACCTAACATTAGCATTTGATTCTTAATCTAGTTTCATGTACTTTTCACTTCAAGAAAAGAAACAAACCCCCTGCTTTTCCTTCCCAAAAGGGAAATCCGCAAAGCCAACCAAATAAGATGATTTTACAGCTGAGTCTGCTTTTTTTACATATCTTTTAGGAGTTCTCATTTCAATCCTAGATTGGTGTTTTGATTTTAGATACTAAAAGAACTTTTAATTGTAGCTGTTATCTATACTGAAAGCATTAATTAGTAAGAATAGTGTAGGAAAATGTGTGAAGGCAGTCAAAGTGCCTTTATTTTTAAAATAAATTATGAACACATTTGTATGTTGGCTTGTTTCATTCTCTAAAAGCACTGGGGTTTTATTGTGAAGTAATTGTGAAAAAATTCCATCAAACGGATTTCAGAAAAGGTATCTTAATGGAGAGATCAGTAAATATGTTCATTACAGGTCTTTTTCCCATGGCAGACCTTAAAGACTGAAACTGAGGGCAAAGCCCCACTTAGAATATCCACTGTATAAACAAGTAAAAAGGGAAAGTGCTTCCCTGAAGAACTAATAAAAGAGGTTACGAAAGGAGACAGCGAGAGATGCCCAAAGCCACATGGAAAACTGGTAGCAGGCTAACAGATTAGAAGGCCATTTCTCTCACTATCCCTGTCAGACTTCTTCTAGTCTCATGAACAGAAGATCATACGGTCATAAAGGTGACCTCAGTGGCCTGGCATTGACACTGGCAGTGTCTGTTCTTTCTGTGATGGAAAAAGAGTTCCCTTCAAATGACCCTATTGTCTGGGTAAAGCATTTACATCACACGCAGGCATGCACACATACATTGTGGCAGCCTCACCATACAGCTTGTTTGTCACATTAAGACATAAAAAAATGGATGCAAATGTTTAAAGAAACGCTTTACTATAAATTAGAGCTCCAGCTCCCGTTGTCCTAGTGACACAGATAATGCATCTTTCTCACCGCTGTTATCCGTTTCTCACAGATGTGCAAAAAAGTGAATAATCTCCCTATTGCTGCTGAGTCACTGGCAGTGTAACATTTGCCTACATATTTAGTGAATCTCAATAATGTGGCATGACGGCAGCGCTAGTGGGAGAGCAGAACGTGCTGGGGAAAACTGGAGATGTATGTGTGGAAATCATGCTCCTGGGCATATTCTTGAAGCAAAGACTACAACTCTGATATAGAAGGAAAGATTTCAACTCTGACATAGGAAAGGGTAGTTTTTCAGACCAAACAAAAGTCGCCCATCTATTTCTATGTGGGCAATTATGGACAGAAATGCAGAAGCAAATTAGAGATAAATATTTCAGATCCAGACTGCAGCTTGCACCTGTCTTTTGCAGCATGGGAAGAAACGAGAGGAAAAACAAGACAGCACGTCAAAG
>NW_010186261.1:4209-12151 GCF_000695765.1 Mesitornis unicolor | reverse complement strand
GCTGAATTAGGCATTGCTAGAGAATATTCCCCAGGAGAGTGTGCCATGTTTATGAAGGAAGCTGGGTGACCCAACTGTTCTCTGTAGTCTCTGATTTTTGCTATAAATATATTATGTAGACTTATGTGAAGGAACAGGAAAAGGATGTGCTTGGATGACCACCTTGACATCCAAATATACTAGGCATATTGCAGTGAGCTGGTTGTTTCTGTCTGTTGGTATCTGGCCTGTGTAAGAGGGTTTGCATTGGCTTCTTGGGCAAAAAGGTCCTGTCATCATCATGCACTGTGACTTATTTGGTTTGTCCTGCAACAAAGGACTGTTTCCTCTGCAACTTCTAAGCTATGTTATAGCTTTGAAATGCAGGAGAAAAGATTAAAGAAGCTATTAATGAAGTACCTGTATATTCTGCTTTTGCTGCTCTCACTGAGCGTTTTCAAAACCACCTGGCCAGATTTCACAAGTTACCCACAAATTGATATTTGTTTTCTTTCTTTACTTCCAAACATAGAGAGTGAGGTTATAAGGGGAAAAAAGTAGCTTATTTTAAAAAAAAAGTTTTCTTCAAAGAAAACTTGAGCCCATAAGCCAGAGTAACCTGAAAATCTCAAAGAAGGCGGTATAATAATTTTAAAGTCTCCTAATGTCCTTGTTTTCAGATAACTGTGTATGACAATAGTCCAGTGCTGAAACAGGGTCAATTTGCAATATGTATTTGGTCCATATGAAAAAAGAAATGGAAGCATGACTACATTCTGCTGGGAGATTACTAAGGCAAACCTGGATTCTGGACTGAACTCACAGCTCTGTCTTATATTTGACATTAACACCATTATTTTACACTTATTTAAAACAGGGATGAAAAAAATACCCAGCTCAACTGTGGGTTTCCAATGATGCAGTGACCACCTACCCAGTGCAGTTTTTCCCAGGTGGTCTTGTAAACTTTATTGGCTGTGCTACATTAACATGTAAATTGGGAAATGCTTAGTGATAGTAAGTGAAATGTGAGGAGATGTCAATGCATCTTTTTTTTGTGAAGTAAACTATTTGTTATTGCAGGTATGAAGTCTGAAAATGCTAAAATAGCCTATATATTTTCCTCAGGCAGTCTTGGATTAGTAGAATGACAATGACAACAAGGACATTTTTACTGCTGAATATAAACTTTGTGGATTTGGTTGTTTGCAGTACAGCTTTTTTAAGAAAAAAAAAAACAGCAAACAAGGCTGTAACCTGGATGCTGTACCAACCAGAGAATACATTAGACAGGAAAGAAATTGCAGCCAAATGGAATGTAAAGGAGACTTGGCCTGTCAAGAGAATTATCCTGTATTTATAGAGCTTCCCTAGAATTAGTAGTAAAGACATGAGGGAACTTAAACAATTTTGTTGTAGAATATACCTCTTTGCTTAACCAACATTCACATCCCATATATTGTCTTTTATAAGCACTGCCTTATCAACAGTTTATTAGCATCTGAGGACAGTGCCTTGCTCCACTAAAATAATAAAACATAATTCCTCTCCACTACCCGCAGTAATCTTAGATTTGTAACTTGGAAATATTCCTGTTTCTGCATTGTCCTATCCCTATGTAGCACAGGTCTCACATTCTCATCTTATTTTTTCAAACTTAATCTAAAAAAAAAAATATATTTTAACACTATAACTCTCATGTGCCTTGAATTTATAAGGCAGCAAAAGAGCACCATGTACAAATACAAGTTTTGCACAGTCCTGAGTACAATGTTGTCTCAGGGCTGTCCTCTGCTCAGGAGGTCTAGGCTCATTCTCTTTTCAGACGACAGATGTTGCAAAGCTCAGACTCAGAGTAGGCTGCTGGTATAGCCAGAGAGGAACTGACACCAGGACAATACATAATAGGTGCACCACAGAGCATTATAAATTAAAGTTGACAGCAGTTCCAACCAGAGGTGACAAGTGTAAGTGTCCCAAGCCTACTTATACACTTTACAAACTTAATGTTTCCTTTTGAAGTTAAGACAGCCAAAGCTTTGTCTGGCTGCAAGGTCCAACATTTTCACCTTAGTTTGGCATCCGCTGATCAGGTAGCTATGTACAAGAAGATTGTCACATGAAACTGATTTTATATACCTTGCCTTTCAGACAGTCATCTTCCCCAAACACTTCTCCGAAATTCAATGTAAGCAGACGTGAATTCTCACCCTTGGGGAGCAAGACACACACCAGGTTTGTGTGTGCTTGATAAGCACCGCAGCACGGGCTTTCTGCTCCATCTGTGTTGTGACTTAATCCCAGGCAGCAACTGAGCACCACAGTTACTCACCCCCACCCTTCCAATGGGATGGGGGAAGAATTGGAAGGGTGAAAATGAGAAAGAAACTCATGGGTTCAGAAAAAACAGTTTAATAATTAAAAGAATTCTTTTCTTAAAAGGGACCACACCCTTGTGTGGTTGGTATTGCTTTTTACATTTTACCTAATCAAGTAATACTGAATAGTTTTGTTCAGTGGCAGTACCTGAAGGATCAAATAGGGTTCTCCACTACAAATTGTAGATAAGTAGACAGCAAAATTAATATTAATTATTTAATAATTAGAAACTTGTGTTTGCCCTCCTACTGTCAGAAGAAAGATAGATAATTTACAGTTATATAGTACGTGCTTGAAGTGAGTTTATCTAAGCATGTTACTAACTGCTTTTATAGTTGCTTGAGGGAAAATCTACCATAGTCCTGTGCACATAGAGTTAGACTAAACAACATATACTGCATCCTAATGTCTCATGTATGTTGGGAAGCCTCAACCATAACCCATGTACCATAACTCATGTCAGAGGTGATGGTTGCAGTAATACCCTTGGATCTGCTTCAAGGTTTCCTGAAATGAGTGACAGAAGATCCACCAGCTTCATTTGATTTGATTTCAAGTGAATAGGTTCAAAGAGCAGACTGGACTGCATAATTGTAATTATAAATTGCCACAATATGATATTTAGTCATTGTATGATTATTTAATTGCCAGTCCTATAATCACTACATGTATGCTATGGTGACCAAAGCTAATATGTGTCCATTCATCCAGTGTTGTTTTTCACATTAAAATTCAAAAGCATCTATACCTTATACCAAAAAATCCAGTACTGTAAAATATGAAAACCCAAAGTTGTGTAAAAATGCATTTGAGTACAACAGGCAGTGCTTGCATTTGCTCAGTCATCTGAGTGACACAAAACCCTGTTGAAATACAGTGTTCTAGCCCACCACCAAGGTTAATGTGTACACTCACGCCTCACCAGATTTCTACGTGACTGCCTCTACATACTAAATTATAGGTCCTTTGCATTTTCCAGGCATTACAATCAATCAATTCCAGCTCTGCATCTGGCCTCTGTTTTGCAAGCCTGGTCCTTCTTGACTATTAGCTGTATTGTGTCTTTATTAATCAAACTGGCCATCAACTTGCTAGGTCAAAATCACATTGATAACTATGGCAACAAATTATGACTATGACAGAGACCAAAGAGGAAAAAAAATCTTAGAAAGATTGTAAGCAAATGTTAGTCAAACTTTAATTATCTTTATATTCACTTGCCAACATTTAATAATCTGGGGACTAATCCTCATTCTTTTAACTGATCTATTCCTGCTACTCACACTCACTTCAATCGTTATGGCTGGAAAAGACTCATAATGTTTTTATCACCCAGTTTGTTTGATTTTTTTGTTGACTCATTCTAGTTTTCTTCAGTGAAGAGGAAGGACTGCTGTTGTTAAAGGATCACATTGCAATCACAGCAGATGTTTCTTGAGCCCTGGTTAAATCCCTTTTTTATCATTTGGTCATAGTGGCTTCAAACCAGTTTGTGCCTCTGCCTGTTCAGAAAAGCCATGAATGTTTGTCATATGTAATCATTTTGATCTGGCACTACTGTTTGCATGGATAAAAAATTCTTGGCTGTGAACAGAATCATTTAGAAAATGAATATGAAAGGGAGCCACATTCTAATCAAATTCAGATTTTATTTGGGGAGAATATTTTAGGCCACTAGAGATACTTTCTGAATTGTAATCATAGTTGAATGCAGCCTTTCCCAAGTCAAACTAAGTGAAATGCTCTTCTTGACAAAATTGGGAAATAATATAGCTGAACTGCACTGCCTTACACACTGATAAAAATACCACTGAATATATGGAATATCTGTGGACATGGAGAAGACTGACACACAATATTTCTATTTGTTTTTATTTAACTAAACTTTGTTTAACACAAGCATTCCCAGAGTTTCCATCAGCAGTGGAGACAAGTGTGATCCCAAAATCTGTGTGCAGGCCAGCTACCAGAAATTCTTATATGTCGGTCCTGATTCTAACTTTTCGCAGGTAAATTGCAGGTAATTGAGTTAATGACCACTAATTCAAAAGACCTGTTTACTCACTTCCCTGGGGTAAATCAGGTAAGAATTTCGAAGGGTGATTAGTCTGTATTTTATGTGAAGAAAGTTTTGACTACAAAAGTATTCTGTAAGTGACGAAATTGTTTAATATGAAAGGAATGACAAGCAGATTTGAATGAATCAAACTCTATATGTAACAAAACTTTTAGTGCCTAAGAAATGTAAACTGTTGAAAACATGAGAAAACGTACTTCTTTACTTTGGCAGTTGCAAGATCTATAGATGGAGTACTGAGAGAAAAAAAATGGTGATACGATCAGTCAAGGAAAATTTGGGAAATAAAACAAAATGTATGAAAGACATTGCATGAATCAGACAGCATCACAAACCTGGAAATTATTGGAGAGATTGTAGGATTACGAATCTGTTTATTTCAGAACAGCTTTTTTAATCCTTATGTGTTACTAATTTATTTTTGTGATACAAAAACTATTCAGTTGCTTTTGATAGTGCATGTGAGGTCATGACCAAAATCACCCTAAAGTCAGATTAGAGGCTATTGTAGGTTTTGAGGGTTTTACTTTTCCACTAGGTGTGATTTTTCCATTTCTTAGCTGCAACCAGTCTCTCAGCTTCATTAATTTCACTCTCCATTTCTCCTGCACCATTCACAATGACATGGTTTCTGGTTGGGAAATGAAAACTGCAATGAAGTGTCAATTCTTAAGCTATTATTGTAGAATATACACAGAAAGCATATTTTGAGTTAATAAGCACTAGTGTTTATTTTAGAAATGTGATTCTGGAAGTTATATTATAATATAAAATCAAGAAAAATAGAATCAGGCTTTCAAATAATGTAAATTACCAGCAAACCATGAGCTTATCCTTAAAATAATGAATTGTTTGAAATACATAAATATTTAAATATTGGTTACCTACATTTGCCTCATGTTTTCTAAATAAATCCTTTGTGTCCCACATTTTCATACTGTTTCAGAGTCATATGGTCTACAAATATGCTTTTTAAAAAGAATTAAAAAGTTATGGTCAAAAATAATAACTTGATTCCATGAGCTTACATTTTAAAAATGGCAAATGGTGCTCCTTGCAACAGTTCTCAGGTCTCTGTGTATAGTTTTAAAGGGTCTCTGAACTTCTCACAAACAAAACATCAAGAATTATTCTGTAACTAAATTGTTATAGTTTATTTGTATAAATTTTTATAAACAGACCAAAAAGGTTCTGAGGCCTATTCTCACTGCTAAACTGAGTATGGAAAACTGCCTCTAGTTCCTTCATGACTTATGAATTATTGGAAACTTTCTTCCTACAGGAGCATTAATACATTTCAATTTGTGTCACTGCCTAGCATCCATGTAACCATGTCTCTAGCTTTAAAAAAAAAACAAAACAAGGCTTATTCCCCACTGTAAAGTAAGGCCTCATAACTCAGCTGTAATAAAAACTGAAGAAACCCAGATGATTACAAAGTATCCCCAATTTACTCTTTTAGATAAAATCTCACAGTATTTCTCTTTCAGTGCAGTATATTCTTTGTAGTCATATTTCAACCAAATCTAGTATCTACCCCTTCCTAAATGGAAGAGATATGCTTCCAACTGATTCAGAGGACAGGTTTCAGATGCTAAAATTTTCTGATGCAAAAGGTTTGCAGACACATTATCATCTTAAATCTAGTAAATAATGCATGTTTGAGTTTAACCACAGCTTAAGTAATTAAAACAGTCATGGTAAGTTGTCTTATGTACCATGCCATGGTAACAAGTTCTATGAGGAGCAGCTGAGGGAGTTGGGATTGTTAAGTTTGGAGTAAAAGAGACTGAGGAGAGACCTTATTGCTTTCTTACCTGAAAGTAGGTTGTAGAGAGGTGGGTGTTGGTCTCTTCTTCCATGCAGCAAGTGACAGGATAAGAGGTAATGGTTTCAAGTTGTGCCAAGGGAGGTTTACATTGGATATCAGGAAAAATTTCTTTACTGAAAGAGTGGTCAAGCATTGGAACAGGCTGCCTAGGGAGGTGCTGGAGTCACCATCCCTGGAGGTGTTCAAGAAGTGTGTGGATGGCACTCCAGGACATGATTTAGTGGGCATGGTGGTGTTGACAGTTGGACTCAGTGATCTTAAAGATCTCTTCCAACCTTATTGATTCTATGATTGTATAAGTTTGGTGACATGGATTCTAGAGTCCAGTTCCAGGACAAATCAATATAAGATGCTTATGCTTCTCCTGTTACTGTCCTATCCTCTAACTTTTTCCGTCTCTAGGAACTTCCTGAGCCAGATGTGTATTTTACAGAATGTAACAGATTTATCTTCCCTGAAATTGTCCAGTTTTCTCTTGAGTCTGTGTAAGTTTTCAGGGGTATCCACCTGTTGCATGATGTATCACCTCCTTCCATTTGTTTTGAAGCAGGCTGCTACTAGCTTAATTTGATTTCGCCCAGATTCTGCGTTGGTAGAAACAGTGACTAATCACTCCTTACCCACCTTCTCCATGCCACTCACAATTCTGCAGTTCTTCATTATACACCACTCACTCAGCTCTTTTCCTGGCTGAAGTGGCTTTATTTACCGATTCCTTCTTCATGGCATGGAAGCCATCCTTTCATCCTTTCATCCATACCTTTCATCTATCTCTTTGAGGTCTGGACCATCCTTCTTAAAAAAAGATACACTTGATTTGAAAATAGTTGAAAGAATATTTAAGGTGTGGATAAATAATGTATTTGTATAGCAGCAAAATGTCCAGAGACTTGTCTTTTCCTACATAAGATTCAATATTTTTTCCTCCTGTTCATCACTTCACATTTGTTTCCAGTGGAATTTTTTTTTTTTTACCATTTTACCAGTCCCTTAGTCTCTTATTGTTTGAAGTCTGCCCTTGTTCTTATTACTCTTAATAGCTTACTAATAGTGGGAAACTTCTTCAACACATTACTTTTTCCAGTTCTTTTCATTATTTTATTGAACAGCACTTGTCATAGCTGGGACCCCTGAGGAACCCCACCAGTGATTTTCTTCCATTATGAAAGCTCAGCATTTACTCCTTCACTTAGATGTCAGTAAAATACTTATAAAATTATTTTAACAACACTCCAATTATACTCCCTAACCTAAAGTCTGGGCAACCAGGTCTGATTCAGATTGCCAGGGCACTTCTAGCATCAGTCACATGCATATTCCTTCATTCATTTGTTTAAATTGTAATTTTATTTCCTTGGGACCGCACTGACAGTAAAGTACATGTCCTGTGGCATAGCCAGCAAAGGCCTATGAAATGTATATTGGAATATACTTTCGTGTAAGCTAAGCCAGGCAACATGAAAACATAATAGGAACAATGTCAGGTTTTTGTGGCAAGCTGTCTGGCAGTGGTGGGAATAACTGAATGCCAGGCTATCACTGCTGTAAATAAAGAAAGCAGCAGGTAAATACTACAAATTTATACTATATTTTTCATCATTCTGTTGACGAATCTTGTTCTTTCTCCTTGTAGTTGTCCACTCGTTAATAATCAAGGCATAATAGTGATTGTACTT
>NW_010186261.1:0-4178 GCF_000695765.1 Mesitornis unicolor | reverse complement strand
CTGCTGATCGTTATTTTTAACTTTGGAAGAAATAAGCAAAACTAAAATACATTGTTATCCTGCTAGAATGCAATTTTCTGTTGCTATGGGCAACAAAGCTCTGTTTACCTAACAGGTTGTTTTGCTACAAAGGGGAAAAATATCCCCTGGGGATCAATACAGATTGTGCCCTGGACTGTCACATGTCTTATGACTAAGAGAAGCAGAGAAGCTTCCAGAGGGTAATGAACTTCAGTTACCAAAAGGAGTTACTTTGTTTTCCATCCTTTTCTACCCATCTTCCATTTCTCCAAAAGAAGTACACACATGTTACTTCTTGTACTGCAGCATGTTTTATCACAATGCTGAGTTCTCACAGAAGGTTTTACTGACTGGTATATTTTCCTATTAGACTGTTTCTCTAAGGATCATAATGAGAACTGAGAATAGCACAGTATTAATACATTTGCATTGTAACAATGGGAACAAGAACAGAAATGCACATTTTCTTCCATTGTCTTGACAATGTGATGGGTAGAAGGAGGCCAAAAATAGTCTGAAATGTCCCATGACAATCTGATGAACAACAGATTAAGCAACAAGAAATTGTGCATTATACTTAATAGTGCTCTTAAAGCCAGCAATGGCAGCATTGTGAAGACATGACGTATCAACAATTTGCTCCTAGGCTATGGTTATGTGACTGAGTGTGACTTATAGCAGCTTAGCAACTTATCTCTTTACAGCTGTGCTGGCTTTCTGGCCTTTTGTACATGCTTTTAGCTGCCTCATTTAAGAATCAGCATGTATTTAGACTTTCTGACAGCTGCATAAACTAACCTGTTTTGCCCCACAGCTGAAAGAAATCAGGAGTAAGCACGGAGTCATTGCAGCTGATAAGGGACAACAGCTTCAATCATTAAGATATCCTTTGCTTGGCTACCAGAAAAAAACACAGCTAATATCAACAACTATATTTATTTTTTCTTTTACAATCACTGAAACAGCCGCAGAGCTGTATCTACAAAGGGGCTTTCTGCCATTTTAGTTATCCTATAGGTAAATCTGGATTTCATAGTAATGTGTTTTTGTAGCTATAGCCTGTGGTCTGTAATTCTAGGCAAAGGTTTCCAGCTATGAAGCCTGAGTACAGGGGCAGGTGTGGAAAGGTATAGAAGAAGTTACCTGGCACATCTGAGGGATCTTTCAAACCAGAGGGTTATAGCTTAAACCAGACTGACTCAAACCTTAACGCAGAACCATAAATGTCTGCTACTTTATTGGATCTATAGTCTATGTAACCAAATAAAATATGCTGTAACATTTTATGGACTGATTTATGATTTTAATTTTAAAATTTGCTTTTTTTTTAAGTGCAGAAAAATGTATTTGTGGTACTTCCCTGCTTTTGGTAAGTTTTCATTTATTTTACTTCTTCTTTGCTCAGAATTCCCTGAAGCCTTGTTTTCTGAAGACTATTAAAACTGTCATCTGTTTATTTTTCACAGTAGTTATGTGATAGGATTCTCATTATTTTTGCTGCATTTATAATTGTTAATACTTCTTTACACAGAGTTAATGATTAACTGGCTAGTACAGAAAACAGAATGGAGGAAATCAATATTAAATTGGAGGAGTAAAATAACCTGAGTGGCTCACAAAACCCGCGAAGGAAAGCAAACAGAAACTCAGATGACATGATGATGAATGCAGTGTAATAGCTGAGAATAGAAGAAATGGCTTCTAGCTCTCTCTCCCTATACTTCTATTTGCAGTATTAAAATGCTCTGGCATTGCCTTTTGGAACTAGAGGACAAAGGACTATGTTCTCAGGGCTAGACTGAAATAAGCACTTGGTAGTGGTTAGCTGAAAACCAAGAAGCTCCTCTAACATCTTAAAAGGAAGGTAGCTTCTTTCCTCTGTGTATCCTCAGATCACACCAGCTCCTAAAATGTATCCAAGCAGTTCTGATTCTGTTAAAATTACACTTGACCTCATAAGGTACAGGACAAGAAACTGGAGGCACAGATAATCTAGGTCTGCACAAGCCAAATCTCTCCTCTTTGTCTTACTCCCCTGTCCCAGAATCAGGGACTGCAAGGAGTACGACCACCAGCAGACTACAAGAACGCCAGATCATCTTAGTATTGTCGCAATATTGAAAGTATTCACAAGCAGATATATGTTTCCAGATATATGTAGGATCAAAGTAGGATGGAACATGTCATCAATTAGAAATGTCCTCCTCCTCCCCCAAAAATACAGCAATTCACACTTACACACATCTCATTGTCCCAACAACCCAGACACAAAAATACTGTCATGGTATAATTAAACCCTTTAAAAATATTTAACAAGCTGAAGTGTAAGCAGCATGAGTGCATGAAAAGAGGTTATTTTTTAAAACGTTTATCAAACTTTCAGGGCAGAAGGCAGCAACCCTGGAAGGATAAAAGTTTATCAAAATCAGTATGCATAAATGAAGCCCTTCTCAGAGGTTTATAATGTGTGACAAAATCTGGATCACAGCTTTCAAGTTACAATTTAAGGCTATTTTGTGGCTGTTCATAAAGCAAGAAAGACCATAATTTTTTAGACTTTCAAGAGTCTCTAGGATAAGTGGGTTCTACTGCTTAAAATACAATGTAGTAAACACAGATGTTCCAATAATAGAAAACTGCACAGAAAACTGCACTCATTGATTTTTACCAAGACCAGACTGAGAACCAAGGCCTCTTTGGAAAGAAAACAGTATTTTTAAATTGCTAAGACCTTTTAAAACTCAGACAGAAGAGTACATTTTTTCTTTTTGACTTAACATTATGTATGGGCCTCTACAGTGGCATAAACAGAAGATTGCCCATGAATATTCCAGCAATATCAGACCATGCTAAGCATCAGGGGCTTTCATTTTGGTTTAATCCCCATTTAAGTCACAATATCAGCAGCACATAACTATTCTTTCAAACTAATACTCCCCTTAAACTTTTCAGGTGCCACAGAACAAGAAAGGGTAGTCATGCATATCAAACATCAACCATCAGGAATGATGTTGTGTTTGTGTTTGTTTATTTGTTTCCAAAAGATACTTTTTATTATCTCTTAGTATCTAAGGAGTATCAAAATGAATTAGCAGTCTAAATCTGTTCACTTCCAGTGAGTTTCTGGTGTGTGTATTCAGGACGCTGCTTCCCACTTCCAAGTGCAGCAATCACAGAACTAGGCGCTCCAAGGGGTCATTGACAATATAGAGTTCCTGGATTTTCCTCTTAGTCCTATCTCACACTAACTCCACACTTTATATGGATGTAGGAACTTTTGTAGGTTTTCATTTTAGAGCACAGTTCTTAAGTACATCACATGTTTACACTAAGGCTTCTGCACAGTTTACATCACATGTTTACACTAAGGCTTCTGCACAGAAGGAATTCAAAGCTTTTTCGCTTTATGCATTAAAGATGAGACTTGTGATTCTTGTTTCATAAAAATCCCAGAAACTCACGGAAGTTTTGACAGTTTGTGTTTCTGTGTGTGCTTCTTACACCTTTAGCACTGTGGATGACTCACCACCTGAACACAGCTGGAGTGAGAAAAATGGTTACAGCCAGAAGATGAAAATCAGGTTTTCACCCTGCTCAGCTGCAGGCTGTTCTGTGCTCACATGGTGTGCACAGATACTTGGCAGTGCTTTTACTGTGGCACGTGGCTGTGCCAGGCATAACGGATGGTGACACACTGTCATATTGCAGCTACTGACCTGTACACCAAAGTCTGTGATAGGGACCTGAGCACAGAGACCATCTCTGCACCCTGTCCCCCTGCCAGAGGTTTGCTTGCTGGTTTTGGAGGTCAGCTCTAATATGGTGCAGCTGTGTAACCTTACTGACTTGTTTAAGAAAGGGGTCCTTTTGTCCTTTGCTTAAAAGCTGCATTTAAGTTCAGATGCTTGCCTAAACTACATTGCAAATGTAACTTGCACTTGCTGATCTTGACTCTGGTCCACAGACTCGATTTCCCAGCCAGACCTTGGACTTGCCTTATTTCTATGAATTTGCCTGATTATCTAGACTCTGGGCTGAGCCCTGCTGCCATCTTCAACCTGTGCTGCTCACCTCTCTCATGGGGCGTGGGACTGTCCTTGGTTGATGAGGCCACTGTCCTCCTCCTCATCCCTTGCCACTCCCTGGCAGTCTGGTGT
>NW_010186260.1:0-706 GCF_000695765.1 Mesitornis unicolor | reverse complement strand
GTAGCCCAACAAAGCCTGGGGTTCTGGGCTTACTTGCTTCCGTGGGAAGCCGTCGTTTGCCACCAGGCTTTCTCTGGAGCTGTCCAGAGCCTGGTTTCAATATGGCAAACGTTCAACTGTAACTCACAGCACAAAGGGGCTTAGACTGAAAGCTGTTGGTGGATTTTTCCTTCCATGCCGAATGCTTCTGTAGCCAAACAAAGCTTCCGTCTGTATAGTTCCGTGCTTCGCTATCTCGTCCACGTTCGCCTCCAATTTTTGTGGTTACTGGGAGGAGCAATCTCTCAAATGGAAACGGTCAAGCTGCTCTCCCACACCAAAGATGCTAGGACTGAAGACTGTTGCTGACTCTTTTCTATTACGCTAGTTTGTGGCCCTACAAAGCTTTTGGTCTGCGGCTTCTTTGCTTCCCCGTGAAGCCAACATTTTCCACCAGGCTTTCTCTGGAGTTGCCCAGAGCCTGGTTTCAATACGGCTAACATTTGACTTAAAGTAACACTAGAAGGGGGCTAGGACTGAAAGCTCTTTCTGGATTTCTCCTTCCAGGGGAGTGCTTCTGTGGCCAAACAAACCTTTGGGCTGTTCCTTTCTGTGTTTGGCTAGTTATTCCACGTTCTCCTTCAAGTTGTCTGGCTTCTGGTAGGATTCGTCTCTGAAATTGAAACGGTCAAGCTATTCTCCCACAACAAGGATGCTAGGACTGAAG
>NW_010186259.1:0-791 GCF_000695765.1 Mesitornis unicolor | reverse complement strand
CTACCCAGCCTGTATCTGTGCTTGAGATTGCATCTGCTCAGTTGCAGGACCTTGTACTTGGCCTTGTTGAACTTCATGAGGTTGGCATGGGCCCGCCTCTCCAGCCTGTCCAGGTCCCTCTGGATGGCATCCCTTCTTTCCAGAGTATCAACCGCATCACACAGCCTGGTGTCATCCACAAACTTGCTGAGGGTGCGCTCAATCCTACGGTCCATGTCACTGACTATAATCTCAGATGCTTAGAAAGGACTTCATAAAGACAACTCACCTTTTCATCTACCTCAGGGAAAAATCAGCTATGTATGTAATAAAGCATAAGAAAAAACTGCAATAATGAACCAACCACAATCTCTGTACGCAATGTTCAGTCATCCTTAGCAAGCGAATGTCTAATGTCTTACATAAAGCTCCCAGAAGTAGCTGAAAAAAAGCATTCCAATGCAAGTGGACACTATCAATTATAAGTTATATTTTTCCTTGATTAAAGGAAATTAAAAAAAGGAAAAACTTAACATGCAACTTCTTTCTTTCTGAACACTAAATAATTCAATTTCTTTTATTGAACTACGAACTGGCTGAAGGAAAGAAGCCAGAGAGTCGTGGTCAATGGGGCGCAGTCTAGTTGGAGGCCTGTACTTTCTGGCCGATAGTTTCCTGAGTCTTCCTTTTTCCCCTTCTGAAAATGGGGGTTATGTTTCCCCTTTTCTAGTCAGCCAGGACTTCACCAGACCTCCATGACCTTTCAAATACGATAGATAGTGGCTTGGCAACTTCATCCGCCAGTTTTCTCA
>NW_010186258.1:14260-28663 GCF_000695765.1 Mesitornis unicolor | reverse complement strand
CGGGCGGAGGGGCGGCTTAGGTTGAGCTGAGGTGCTCTACGAGGTCCCCGGTTCGTTTCTCACAGGCAGTTCGGTAAAGTTGGAGTCACCTCTTAAAAATCCAGGTAAAAGAGATGCTGAAAGCAGGATGAACAAATGCAGAGAAGCTCCGAGCCTCCTGCCAGACAGGGGCATAAATATGATATGCGGTTGGTGGTATTGCTGTCCTTGCGTGCATAAAGGGAAAAATAATACAAAATCATAGAATGGTTTGGGTTGGAAGGGACCTTAAAGATCATCCAGTCCAAACCCCCTGCCATGGGCAGGGACACCTCCCACCAGACCAGGTTGCCCAAAGCCCTGTCCAACCTGGCCTTGAACACTTCCTGGGAAAGGGTGCCCACAACTTCTCTGGGCAACCTGTGCCAGTGTCTCACCCCTCTCATAGTGAAGAATTTCTTTGTAATGTCTAATCTAAATCTGAAATACCTCTGAGTTGCTGTCTCGATTATATAGAGTTGTGCTGGCTGATTTTTAAGGACTAAGATGAGCCTTTACGTCTCCTCATTGCCCACATAGCTACCTCGGTAAGGAGGAAGATTTGCCAAATAGGATATAGTTGCAAGGCTGAGGTCACACAATAAGTGGTATTGGCAGCCATGTCACCTCCAAACTGGGACAGGGTGACTACTGATGCTAAGGAGTGCAAAGCAATAGATTGTAATTTCAGGCCAAAGTCTGTGTGGTTCAGGGTAGCTTATTGTGGTTTTAGCTAGTCATTGTATTTTCATGATTAAAATATGTAGTATTGGCAAGACTGTCTATATCATATTAAATGGGTGTACAAGAATGTAAATTGATATGAAAACTCTGATATTACATGTGTCTGAACCAGGAAGAGTCTTTCACAATCCTTTTTCCTATTCAAATTGCATTTACCTGATTGCCAGCTAACAGATCTCTACATCAGACCACAACTGCTTGCAGTGAATCAGAACATGAGAGAAGAGAATAAGGAAGCTTCTCATTCTCCCAAATGGATCTCAGCATGAAGCTGATGGGAAGCCAGCAGAACGCTAGCAGCTACATCCCCTGATATTGCTTTGATTTTTGAGAAGTACAGCTCTTGTCTGACTTCAGCTGCCCTGCACCCACAAGGCTATGGTTGAGAACCGCAAGTCAAATCCAGAGAGCAGACAGTTCTTTCTACTTGCTTTAAGAATTCTTGACCAAGTAAAATTATTTCTTTATTCTTCTTTAACAAGTGGGTGTGAGCACTTTTTTGTTGTGATTTCCCATCAGAGGAAAATCACTGTTAAATTGTATTGCTCATTTTGAGTGTAGAAATAAAAAACAACCAACCAACCCCCCCAAAAAAAACAAACAAAAAAAACCCAAAAAAAACCCCCACCAAACAAACAACTGTGGGCTCTATCTGTTTCGTGGGATGTGCTCTGAACTCCTCCCATCTGAAATAAGCATAACTAACCAGTGAGAAACTGCCCCACGGGTGCTTCTGATTTGTTTTGCCGTGGTTGGCTGAAGTCTTTAAAGGCTTTTTCTAGCATAGGGGAGACATAATACATTGATTCAATTTGAAAATCCTCAGATATTATCACTGCACTCCATCTTGTGGAAAAGGCAACAACACATTTTTAGATGATCCTATAGTGGAAGTTTTTTTGACTAATTAAACCAAACAATATTTGGTTCTTACTGCTAAAGCGAGAAACTACATATAGCAGTGGATACAAGAAGCTGTTTAATTCTCAATTTGCCTAATTGTACTCAATGGATTAGTGTAAATGTCCTTTGGTTTTTGGTATGAGCTTCACATCTCCTTTGTTTTGGCAAGGAGCTTTAGGAAAGCATTCAAAGAGTCTAATTTGAAAAAAGAAACTAAATCAGAAAGGAAACTGCTTTCTAGGTGGGGCAAGGAGCATCCTAGATTTGGGAGAGTTGTCATAAGGCTGAAGAAGCAGCCAGGCAGGAGCAGGGATGGTGATCTGTGGGGAGATATGGCTGAGGTCAAGACCATGTTAAGCAGGATTGCTCTGTAGGGAACTGACTGGTTTGCTTACCCCTGTAAGTACAGTAATCTAGCTGTATCTGGGATACTGTATTGGGGATCTCTCTCTGTCTTACCAAAAAAAACAAATGGTGAGGTTCTCTCTGCTATTCTGAAACTGCCTTTCGTGGCTTGTGGCCTTATTCCCCTTGATGTTCATTGCTGCCTTGGGAAATTGGAATAGGTATTGAGGCGACAACTATGAACCATAGCAAAGGCATATTCATACATATTTGTGTCTGGCTGGGTGCAGAGAAAATTGAGCAACTTATCTGGATTCACAGCTATAGAAAGGTTAACCTTATAATAGTTGCCCTAGGACAAGCTTGAAGAGAAGGCCATTTAACTTTAATGAATAACTTAAAATACAAAGGGCTAGTTATTCCAACCATTCCTTAGGCGGAAGAAAAAAGGTTTGCTTGAGAAAAGAATGCAGAAAAGCTTAGTCATTCAGACCCATAAAAGCAGGGAAAAACAGGTCTTACGCAGAAAAAAGTAAGGAGAAAATTCTATTGTACAAATGAGGATCCTGTGAATTACCTCACTCCAGAAGCAGGTTCCACAAGGAGGCTAAATTTAATTAGCAGATGTGAACTGTGCTTTTTTTCTTTTTTTTTTCCCCAGAACTCCCCTCTCTCTTGCAGTGGGATTAACATATGTGCCTCACTCCATGATGAGACATGTGGAGCAGCAATGCTGAACAAACCACTGGTGTGTTTTGTTTTGATTACCAGGGAGAGCATGCAGTGGTCACCTTGTGGACTGCTGGTACACTTTACTGCTCCAAACTGCTAAATCCAGTAAGGTAGAATTGGTCTGTTTTAAATAATGCCTCAGTTCAAACAAGGCTGTGGAGTGTCTCTTTCTGTCTACTCTTCTGACAGTGGAGACAGGTCTCATTAATTCTTGGGATAATACTAAGGGCAGGGAATCTTTGTTGACTACAGTATTTATTAGCCTTTTTCAGACTCCTTGGTCATTTTCCTAGAGCAATGACTCATCACTTCATTACTGCACTGATTGCGTTAAATCATTATTGTTATTATTACAGTATAAGTAACATAATGTTTATGCTAATTCATTTTGTGCACAACTGTCAGAATTCTTGAAACGGTTGTCAGTTGAAAGCATCCTGCATGAGCGTTTCAGCATTATTTAGACTTTTCCTGATTATTCTATTCATATTTATGATATTTAACTCTGTTCAGATTTTCAATATTGTATGTGAAAACTTGGAACAAATGGCCAGACCTTTTTTATGAAACCATTAATATTGTTTGAAGGGAAATCAGGATGTAACATGACTGCTCTTCAGATTTTACTAGAATTCAGCCTCACATATTTTTTTTTCTTACAGCACAGGCCAATGAGTGATGTTGGGGAGGGGGTAACAGAGAAGACTTCCCCAAAGGAAAAGTTTGTTTTTTTGAAACGTTAAAGATGGATGATAAATAATGCGGTTGGATTTTATTTCCTCACAGTAAGAAAACATGCACATGAACGGAACAACCTGTTTTTTAATCAGGTGTCGAGAGATTTTATGTTTGCATTTATGTTATTAAGCAGTTAGTTGTATACAGCCCCAGAAGAGTCTTGAGTTTCAAGGCTGCCTCTGAACTCTGTGCCCTGAAAGAAAAGAAAGACTTCAAAATCTGCTTTCTGGTATATTCAACATTTTAAAAAATTATCATACTTTTTGCCTGTTTTTTCTTTGTAATTTTGTCTGACCTTGGTGGGATTGTTCATGTGAGGGTGACAGAGCACTGGAACAGGCTGCCCAGAGAGGTTGTGGAGTCTCCTTCTCTGGAGACATTCAAAACCCGCCTGGATGTGTTCCTGTGTGACCTGGCCTAGGTGATCCTGCTCTGGCAGGGAGGTTGGACTGGATGAGCTTTCAGGGTCCCTTCCAACTCCTAATATTCTGTGATTCTGTGCTTGAAGTTACACAAGTATTTTGTTCTGCTCATAAGTGGAATGCGAGCAAGCTCATTACAGTAACTGGAGTGAGTGAAGAAAGGCTGGCTGAGTAAGGATTATAGTGAAAAAACAAACTGCTATTTTGAAATGGACATTTATGACATTTGTCTGAGAATTGAAGCAGAAGGCTTGTGAACTGGAGCTGAGTTTGAAATGTAGCATGAAAATGCTTTCACACTTTTCTCTAGAAAAATAAGGTCCTCTAGAGCTGCTTTTGCAGTGGAGCAAATATCAACTAGTCAGTTCCTCACAGCTTCAGTACTTTGTTTTCTATCCAGTTTTTATTCAGAGATGAAGAGAGAGAAAGCATTCGAGCAGAAATCATATAATTACCAATGAGATAATTTTTAATGTAATTTCAGGTTATCACCACTCATTCAGTGTGTCTTGTCTTCTCTTTTGGTCATCTGACTGCTATTGAAGTCATTCCTCTTGTATTTCTCATAGAAAAAATGAAAATATGATCAACAAAACTAATAAATTCACCTTCTTCTTAAAGGCCATTTGCTGCTTCAGTTGCTACTGTTTGCCTTTGAAGCAAGATCAACCAAAGCTCTATTGCATCTTTACACCATCCACATCACCATGAAAAAAATGTTTTGGGAAAATTCAGCATTCAGCTTCCAGTCTATAAGATCCTGAAGTGTCTGGGCTGTAACTGAAATCCTTCAGCAATTATAATTGTTTTTGGAAGCTTGTGGAAGTGAAGGAGATGGCATGAAATAGTCTCCAAAGTGATTTAATTTTGTTGTTTGGATTTTTTTTTTTTAGTCTTCATAGTGTTTCATTTTGTTTTCTAATCCAGGAAACAGGGGCAAAAAATCTTGATGCATAGACTCTGACCTAGTTTACTAGGACAGAAATTTTGAGTCAGTTTTCTGTTGAAGAAAACCACAATTTTCTAAGGACTCCAACACTCTATTTCATGGGAGCAGTGTGATACAAACTTTGGTATAGTTTTCAGCTAATGTTGATATGCAGGTTACCATCGTGATCAAGGTCCTCAACAGTCTTGAGCTGGCCAGGTGCAGAAGTTAGGAGGAGCAAAACCCAGGGCAGGTGACCCAAGCCGGCCAACAGATATATTCCATACCATAAATGTCACATTAACTATAAATTGGGGTGTTTTCTGGGGACAGCCCTCTTCCTTCTGCTTCTTATTCTTTCCTCTTCTGTGGCTGATGTCTTGAGAGACAGTTGTTTACCATCCTACCCCTGAGGCCTACTTCCCCACAGTATTGGCTGAGTATAACCCTGTGTATTTTATATTATAACTAATTAATATTAGGTTTTATTATTATTTTATTAAATATACTTCTGTTTCAACCCACGAATCTCCTTTCTTCTTCCTGACCATCCTCTCCAGGTGGGGAGGAGGCATTGGGTGATAGAGGAACTGTATAAACCACATCTTCCTAGAGAGGAACTATAAACGTATTACTCTCTGCCCTTCCCTCCCCAAACTTTAGTGTTTCCTATGCTTCTATGCAGAGAGTGTAATAAAATAAGTGTAGTACTTCCTTCCTTCAGGTCCCATCTGTGTATGGTTTTGTAAATTTTATATTCTGTCACATTCAGACAAGATTTGTATCTACTCCAGTTATTCAGTCCAATTTTCAGTAGAACCTTTATGGTACATCTTGATATCTTTGTTTTAAAACAATTATCCTACTGATAACATAGGAATTTAAATAACAACCTTTATTTTCAGCAAATGCTTTGGGGTCCTTACGCTATAGTCTAATGAAGCCACCTGGGATGGCTTTCCAGTGTCTTAATGCAGAAAACTACAGTGCAGTGTCTGAACACGTTTGGTGTTTTGTGCAACTACAGTCTCTAGGAAAAGCATAATAAAACAGGTTGTCTGCTGCAAGGCACCTTTATTTTCTGATGTCACAAATTTGGTATTGCAAAATCTAAGTCTGTGCATCGTGTTAAAACTGTTGCCATTCATTTGCAAGCAAATTTTACTTTTAATAGATGCTATAAATCAAGATGGACAATATAGATGTTCATTAAAAATAATCTGATTTCTTTTTATTCAGAACCCAAGGCAATGCCCCATGAACCTAATGTTATGAAGTTACCTCTATAATAAAACAGGTTTCTGAACTGCTAACCAATGACAAATGCTTCATAGATCCTCCAATTAAATAAAAATTATGGTGAAAAACTCACTTATCGTTGAAAGAAAGCATTACAGTAAGTAAGGCAAACAATTTACCACTGGGAAATACCTGTGTTGGAATCCCCTTCTCTGAATTGGAATTGAACTTCAGCAAAGAATGAACATGAAGTAGTGAGTTAAAAACAAAATTTTGTGTTCAATGGATTTAATAAGATTATAAACATTTTACTGTGGTGTTACACATAATTTTTAGTTCTCTCTTTAAAAAAGATACTACCCTATTTTAATTACACCTGGGATTAGCTAATTTTTCAAATTCTTTTAAGTTCCCTTTGTCCTGACTATGCCTTACCATTTTTAGAACAGCACTAGTAATTTAACAGCTACTTGCAACAATGGACTCTTTTAGAACTTGTACTCCTCAGAGAGAAAGAAGATGTCTATGAACACAGGAAACCCCCCCACTGGGTCAGACTGGAGTTCCCTTTTTTCTCTGACCGTGGCAAGAGACCCTGGTGCACATCAGGTACTTTGAGTGTACATCAAATGAGGCAGCTGCGGTGTTTCCTCCAGCTCCTCCAGAACCTCTTAAGGAAGTTCTGGCTGCACTTTTTCCTCTCAACCTTTTACTTATACACTCCCCAACCAAGGCCCTTCCAAGTTAAAGGACCTCATCATCAACCTCTTCCAGGCCCTGTCCCTGTTATTCATGTCACCAGAAGAAAGAAGCTTGATGAGGGGATCCTGGTGACCATGGGACCTGTGTCCATTCATTCCATCGTCCTCCCACATCTTCAGGCAAAGCAACACTGGGCAGCATCCACTTGCTGTTGAGATCTGCTTCCACAGCTGCTTTTGGCAGCAAGTCCAGAAATTCACTGTGTAAAGTGGGGTTTTTAAAATCTTTTTAAAACTAATTTCACCAAATGAGCCAAACTCTGTGAACTGATGAAATTTTTTTTCACATTTATTTTTTCAGGCATCTTCATGATTTCATAAACTCTGAAGGATTCTCACAGCACTCTTCTATCTCAGCTGAAAGGTTTTTTAGTCTTTAGACTTTTTTTAGACTGATCTCATAAGGCAGCCACTCCCTTTAATCACTTTAATAATTTCAGTTGTCTTCTCTGCATCTTTCCTAACTCTACCGTGTCCTTTTCCAGATACCAAGACCAGAACTGTATAGAGTATTCAAAATGTGGATACAGTAGAGTGACACTAGAGCTGAGACAAAATGATGCTAGGCAGATAAGGAGAATGGGAATGGATGCTCCTTAAACATAATTGCAATCTTAATAGGTTTTTATTTATTTTCTTCATCTCTTATTTTTAGATGCACAAATGTGATCACTGAGTAATTAGAAGGTTGTTACCAGAGACTTTATGACATAGAGGTTTTTGTGTGTGTAGTGTGCATACACCCTGTATATGATGCATCCTTCTGTCTTAAAGGCCCTGTGGTAGAGTTCAAACAGATACAGGCTGAAGAAATAAACTTTTGCTTATCCACTTTACTTAGACAAAGAGAGAAATAATGGCTTTCTAGTGGTCATACATTTTCCATATTACATTTCTGCTTGGTATATTAGTTCTTGTTTATTCAGTATCCACATGAAACAATAATGTAGGGCAGCCATAAAGGCAATTGCACAAACAGATAGCATCTTTTATAATGCTCTTTGCTATTTTAGTTTTTGCATTTTAAAAATTCAGACATTTAAAATCAGTTTTCTAGCAAATAAAAGAGTGTGCTGCCTGTTGGTTTTTTTTTTAAGGGGGAGGGTTGTAAAATATCCAAACAATAAGTAAAAAATATCCATTTAAAAATGAATAATTTGACACTATTCTATTCTTATGAATGATGATTACTGGGGAGAAAAAGATTGTTAATGTGAAAGCTCTATGTCCTTTTAAAGCAACTCTATGTTAGTAGAAGTAAATATGTTTGAAGAATCAACCTTTTGCTAATGATCAGCATACTCCTTTGCTTTTTTTTTTTGTCTTCAAATAGACCAGCTGATGCTAGCTTTAATGTTTTGGGTTTTTTATGCAAGAAGGAGGTGTTTACAGCAAAAATGTATTTGAATCCACAAACTTGGAAAAAATAAAACCATCCTTTTTTCAATTTCAGATCATGTTTATTGAAGCGTATTTCTCCTGATTGCTCTATATAAAGTCCTTTCTAATATTATGATTGATGCCTATAAATACACAGGCAGTGAGATCGCAATCACCAAGGATGGAGAAAAGCTATGAATAAATTCAGGCTTGAAATTTAGAACATTTTTAATCATCTGAAGGATCGGGTTCTGGAACAGCTTTTCAGCAGAAGTCACGGTGGAATGAACTCTTTTCAGTAAAAAGATGACATCTGTGATTTCCAGCTCTGCCAATTTAGTCAGAAGGCTGTAAGACAGCCTGGAGTTCTTCTTTCTTGTGCAGAACAACCAAAAAATACCCTGAATTCTACAGTCTGAGCATCCTACTGTCTATGTGGGCACATAGCTACAGCTCTGTCTTAGGGATTAAAAGGAGAAAAGCCAAATTCTGCTCTGCTACACCTTGCCTGTGCAGGGGGTGAGCTCTTACTGAGCTGTGGAGTTGCATTAAATAACTTTGTGAAAGCATCTGTGGAAGCTTTAGACATGACTGCTTTTCTGCTGGAGGGCACCGTTATTAGAGCTAAGCCAGCAGAAAGGCTCATGTAAGTGTTTCTTATTTGCTTCAGCAAAAGGTTGGCCAAGATTAGGTCAAAATACATGAAGCAAGGTTAAATTATGCCAGCTGACTTTGTGAAGGAGTAGATGAGGAGTGCCCACAGAGGCCGTTCTACAAGCTGAACTCCAGGGGCAAGGGAACATTGAAAGAAAGGACAGCAACAGCTTCTGCCATTTCTGTGATGACTGTGACACAGCTCAGCAGCTGTATCTATGCAACCAGTTATTTCTGCTGGAATCTGAATGATAGTCTGTGTGCAGTGAGGACCTTCGAAATATTCAGCTTGCAACATTTCTGGACAGGCTGAAAACACTTTGCTTCCAGATCTATGCATCCTCAGATGTTTTCCTGTGGCACACTGTGAAATGCCTGATAGATGGCAGGAAAAGTCAACGGCCAATACGGACTTGTGGGTCTAACTCAAAAACTGCTGGGCTACCTTGTACACTGCCCTGAAGCCCGTTTCTTCTGTTTGGATGCCTCCGTACCACACTGCTGGTCCTTTAGTGGAAGAGTGTTTGACACGTTGACCAATGAATGTCTCATTCTGGCGAGTCAACCACACAGCTTTAGTAAGGCACTCGTGCTGGCATGTTTTAGCCCAGTGTGTTCTCAAGGATGGTCAGTAGATGCTTGCAGGAGCAGCATAAGAAACAGGCCACATACAAAATGATTATGTGTGGTTTCCAGCAGTCAGGGATTTATGGTCTTCCTAAATCACTTGTTCTTCCTAGATGTTACTTCCTGACTGCTGTGTTTAACAGCTACATCTGGATCTTCACTTCATTGTTGCTGGGGTTTTTTTACTCCTTTTTTTAATCCACTTATACTTTTGACCTCCGTAACATCTCACAACAATGAGTTCCACAATTTAATTCCACATTAAAAGAAGGACTGGCTTGGAAGACCAGCAATGTGCAGAAGCTATGCATTCCTTAAAGCCTGCTTGCCATTTTAGTGCTCTCATTGCAAAGTTCCAGCCTACAGGGACACACACGGAAGCTAGAAATGGAAAAGATCCATTATATCATAATGCTACCTCCAGCCTTAATAGAAAATGTTTCAGTCACAGCTTGACATGATAACAGCAGTGTACTTAAGAGATACAGCAGGTCTCAGAACAGTCTGCAGGATGTGAAAACGAAATGACTTCTACAGCCTCCAGGGTGTTTTTCCTCAACAGAATGAACAGAGCAGGATTCACGTTAGAGCTACTGTGAGCATCTTTTTTGGAATAGTCGATATTTTGAGTAGGCTGTCATTTCTCTGAGAACTGTAGTTCTAGAGGTATCTCCTATCCTTCTTCAACAGTTGCTAGGCTAATAATGCTGTGCATTTGTTTGTATATGCATTGCAGAGATGACATTGTTGTATTACTATATCACAGTCTGTAAATATCTTCATGGGGAATGCAGTTGGTTTTCAGTACCATAAACACTGGTTAAAGGAGAGGCAAAAATATGATTGAAAGCTTACCACAGTCAGACTAGAAGTAGAGCTTAGTCTTGAAGGTAGTAAATCACTGCAGTAATTTTCCAAGAATTATACAGCATTGTCTCTGACTTGAAATTGTTTGATCAATAGTGGGTTTGTTGTTTGTCTGTTTTTCCCTAAAGCTTGTTTCCAGTTTCAAAGAAATAGGGAATTAAGAAAATGTTACGTCACTATATTTTAGATCACATTAAATTGTCACAGTGGTCATGTCTAAGATTATATAAAGTATGAAAATAAGGATAAATTAAGAACTCAGAATAACCATAAACCATTGAAAGACATAATTTGCTCTGGAATAATTCAGAGGAAATAATGATCAGTTAGTTTAAACAAAAACTCCTTTGGTAATCTACTGAGGGCTTTCTCTTACAAAAAATGACACTAAAGTTTTATTTAATACTTTTATTTAGGGGTAATCCAAAGTGGTATACAGATGGTATATGGGATTATTTAATGCATTTCTAAAAATTAATCTCTTCTTGAGTAGAAAAATTGTAATTATTCTCTATCAACAATAATACACTGTATGCTGGATCACCAGTGTGGTTTCCAGATATCTGGGGTATAATTCCATCCATAGGCAGAATATATAAGCTACTGTCTGTTTTCCTCATTTAAGAAAATGATAAGAAACAAATGTTGAAGAAAATGCCTAAATGTATGGTGGAAAACCTTCCTCCAAACCAGTCTACAATATCTGATTAAGATATCATGGATTTTACATTAACTTGCCAATTTTTTTCGCAGAGAAAAATATATTATCTTTCTTTCTTTCAAAAGTTTTAATTCCTTCAGTCCTGCTAGAGGATGAAAAGCTTTATTTCCTTCATTTTTTAATGGAAATTTCTAAGCCCTATGATTGCAGAGAAAAGATTAAAAGTCTGTAGCAAAGGTTCAGTAATTGTAAATCAAATAAACCCCATGATCCCATATTTCTTTTAAAATTCTCTGATGCTTCAGGGTAGTGATACAATTCTTGGCAACTGGGACACAAGACTTTTCTTGCTTGGGACTGATAATATTGTAATTCCTACCTCCTTCCAGCCGTTTGTAGTAGATGAGTATCTTCATTTAGTCAGTTGTTCTATCACAAATGACACCTTGGAGCAGAATGACAGGCCCAGAGTTGGAAACCATCGAGAAAAGAGAGCTATCCCCAGCAAGCTTTTATAACAGGTAAAATTTTGTAAAACTCAGCAATTCATCACATCACCTGTCCAAGTTCATTTTACCTAGATAGACTTGAAATGTCATATATGTTTTAATTAGCACACTGAATACTATTGCTAGGTTTTAGACCAGGTACAGGTTTATATTATCTGAGCACATACATTGCAAGAACAAATTGTGAATTTGTACTTAGCTGAACACAAAATTGGCAAAACTTGGTTCAGGGCAGTTATGTAAAAGAGCTCAGTTCTATTAGTCCAGATCTCAAAGCTCACTTTAGATTTTTGGTATAACTTCTAGTCATTTTAAGTGGCTCTGATTTATATACATTTCTAACTGAAGCAGGCCTGCATGTAATGCACCTACCAGACATATGGGGACTGGGGGAACAAACAGATGCAAGCAGCTCTACAATTGTTCATTGGCTTTGGGGAACAAAAGGATGCTTAGTGAACCATCAGCATCACCTCAATATGTTTTGGAAGTCCGTTCAGATACTGCCATTCTCCACCCCACTGAGAATGTAAATTCTCATAGTTCAAAATGGTATAGCTGTATTATTCAATATTCCTATTTTATTTTTTTTAGATACTCAACATTAATTTTCATTGTAATTCTGTTTCAGATGTTTGTGCACTACAAAAGGTTTTTTTTTCTAAGTACATGTTCTGCTATGGTAATTATCCCTCCTGCACTGTAATTCAAGCCTGAAAGTTGATTTATTCTCCATGTGTTCTTTGTAGAATTAAATGTGTCACCGTTATAACTGACTTACTTCTGACAAAGCTGATCTAAACAGTTGCAGAAATGTCTCATTGCCTTCGCAGTTATGAGCCCAATTAACTTGTCAACATTTTCCAACAGTTATTTACTACAGATTTACCATAGCTCTAATCAGCTGTAGAGGTGTGAGAAAGGAGGATGATTAAGGTAGGGAGTGCCTTCCCTTGCAGTTTTGTAGTGACAGGTGTAAATGGAGCCTCATTTCACAAGTATTTTAGGATACTTAGGAAGTTGGAAATGGTGATGGGTCAGAAAATCATGAAGAAGTTTGTTCAGTGATTGTGATCTGCCTCTGAAGCCTACTGAAATCAGCTTTTGTACTAAAAATAAGATAATCTGAGTGTATTTCATGTGCCATTTCATGTGTAATTTGCTACCTAAAGACCAGCTTCTGATATCTTTGTTCATTATATGCTAAGAACACTCCAGCTGCATGAGAAAGGTGCAAATTCAGAAAAAGCTGAGAACATTGGCTATTGTTCTGATAGCATTAATCTTTTTAATATTTTGCTTCTTTGCATGCATTCTGTATCACCTAAATTACTGTGGATTCTTCTAGGAAATTTATTGCACTGAGCATTGTGTGATTTCAGTATAACTAGAGACTGCAAGGGGCCTTGCTGGAGAATGGGTCACTGCATTGTGCTTTCTGGAGCTGTTGAGAGGTGCAGAAATCAGAAGCTGTTGATCTAGCCTGACACCTTCAGAAAAAACACTGTGTTCAAAACACCTTTGCTCTTCTTGTATGAGAATACAAGCGATGACTCCTTTTGAGATGGGACTGCCCTCACGTAGCCCATCTTTTTTCAGCACCCTGACCGTCGCAGTGGTGAAGCGTGCCCTCCTGGCACAGGGGCAAGATGCCAGCAGTGGCTGCTGGAGGTTCCTGGCAGCCTCCTCCAGGCCCCCAGTCCATCACTGCCTGATAGCGACGTGACGGTACCATCTGGCACCGTGTTGGGATTTCACAATCCATTCGCTGTCGGGGTGCGCCATAACCTGCAATGTTCAAAAGTTTCAGTGCGCTTTGACAAAAGGCATCTCTGTGAGGGTGTTTATTTTCAAACCTCTCTGGGGTGAGAGGAAACACTTTTAGATCTGGGAAAGTACATATCATGTTCAAGAACCAAATCATGATGATCTGTCCATAGATACTCAAGTTGCAACTCTGTTTTTGATACCTAAAGAATATATGTAATGAACCTAAAACTAAAGTTGCTTCTTTTCTGAGAGGGCACTGTGGCTGAATGGAAACCATGGTAACTAGGATGGCATATGCTGGTACCTTGTTCCTGAGTGATAAAAATGCACATAGAGTAGGCTTTGTGCTTAGCAACAAAACCTAATCAACCAAGTTTTCAAATAGCCCTCCCTCCAGCCCTCCATTGCAGCTGCCATCCTTGTCCCATGCAGTATGTATGCCCAGTCTTCATACTTTCCTGTTTACTAATCCATCCTTTAGGCATGCAATAAGCAGCACAAAATATATTTCACACAAAAGAAAACAATTTGTTCTGGTTGGCCATTGCTTTAGAAGAATGCTCCTTCTCTGTAGAGCTGTTGTGAAGTATGACTCATCCTTGGCCAACATGTTGGATGTTCGCTTTAATTAGAATATATGCATCTAGAATTGTGGTAAACACTTGCTGTTAATAGCAAATCACTCCCTGGTATACAATGAGAAGCAGAAGCAATTTTAATACATTTAATACATTAAGCTGTACATTTTAAGTCATGTTAGGGCAGCACACTGACAAAAATTAATTAGGGAAATTCTCTAATTAGCATACATTGGCTGCCATACAAATCATGTTGGCATGAAAAATGAGAATAATGCAAATTGTACTCTACAGCGATGATTAAATATTTTCTAAACACTAAACAATATTATACAAATCTTTGGTATCTACCTTATGTGGCAAATCTGGATGAGGATGCAATTTATTTAGAATAACAAGTGAAAAGAGATAAAGTATTGCTGCTTTCTAGTTGTTGATGGTACATGTTAAATAGGCTGACTTTCATAGAATCTTAGAATAATTTGGGTTGGAAGACACCTTTAAAGGTCATTTAGTTCAACACCCCT
>NW_010186258.1:0-14229 GCF_000695765.1 Mesitornis unicolor | reverse complement strand
CAGCAGGAACATCCTCAACTAGATCAGCATGCTCAGGGCCCCGTCCAACCTGACCTTCAGTGTTTCCAGGGATGGAGCATCTACCATCTCTCTGGGCAACCTCTTCCTGAGTTTCACCATCCTCATCATAAAAATTTCTTCCTTTTATCTAGTCTAAAGCTACTCTTTTCCAGTTTAAACCCATTACCCCTTGTCCTATTGCAGCAGGCTCAACTAAAAAGTCTGTTCCCATCTTTAAGCCCACTTAAGTACTGAAAGGCCACAGTAAGATCTCCCTGGAGCCTTCTCCAAGCTGAACAATCCCAAGTCTCTCAGCCATTCCTCATAGGAGAGGTGTTCCAATGCCCTGATGAATTAATTTTGTGGTCTTCCACTCCAACAGGTCCATGTCTTTCCTGTGCTAAGGACTCCAAAGCTGGAAAAATTACTCAAGGTAGCATCTCACCAGAGCAGAATCACCTCCCACGACCTGCTGGCCATGCTGCTTTTCCATGTCACATGCAGATGTTTTCCTCAGTACAGGCTTTTATACTTACCTGGGATCTCACTGACCCCCACAACATAGCCAGCGTCTGACAGCACAAGTTGAGATTTTACAATTTCTCTCTTGGGAGAGTGTAAAAAAGAAAAGGAATACTATGTCTTTCCAAATGCAGCTTAGCACACTTGAGCAAGCTTAGACTGCTCCCAAAATCTGAGCTATTATGCTAGTACTAGAATGATAATATTGTGTGTGTGTATGTGTGTACGTTGTCTTTCTCCATTGTGCGGAAACAAATTATATTTGTAAGAAACGTATATTTTATTAAAGTTCACTGTCAGTTACTGACTCTGGATGTACATTGTCAGAGATTTCATAATACAGCATAATGCTATATCACTGTGTGTTAAAAGGAAATCTCTAGGGTGTTAGACTAACTGACTATATTAAGAACATCTGTACTTTAAGAATGTTCTCACATGGTCAGATCAATAGCACATTATGAGAGCACCGTCATGCCTTTTACTGCTCAGAAATCTTCACATGGTTCCTCTTCACACTTTCACAGAAGAGTGTATTTCAGTGGTTTTCATTGACAGACAAAAAAAAAAGTGAACAGAATCTTAACTAGCCTTATTTCTGAGAAATTTACAGATGCTTCAGAGCTAATCTTAAGACCTAATCATGCATACTTTTAACCACATGCATAATTTATGTTGGTGGAAACTGGACCATTTATGTAAATAAATATTCCCACACATCTAAGCTGCAGGATCAGGACTTGAGGGTCTCTCTATTTGATAAGAATAATGGTGCCCCCCTGGACTGGCACAGGCTCGGGTTCACCAGCTCTTGCAGTCCTCATGTGGCAGGTCAGAATTTTTCAGCTTTTTTTATCACTGACTTGAATGAACACCTACCAGAAAGACAAATGTCTGTATGTCACAGAACCATCAAAGAGTCTTCCTGGAGTGATTTAAACGATACAATGACAATTTGGTGTATGCTGCTAAGGCAAGGATCAAAAAAATAGAGGTGTCAGTCACTGCACCCAGATTTCTTCATACATCTGATGTAGACCTGAGGCTTTAAGAAACTGTGCAATTTTTTGTGTAGCATCTTTGAGAAAATGTGGGAGACTTGAAAGAACAATGTCGACTCACTTGTGTCTATGTATCAATACCATCAAAACAAAGAATCAAAGCATCATCCTATAAAGCTGATCTATAACAGACTTGTTTCTAACTATTTAATAAACTTTGAGGCATTAGAAAATGAGTAACAACTAAGAATCTTTTAAGTATGAAGTAAATGGAACCAATACCTTTCATAAAGTGCTCTGACTGTAATGTGGATCCTGTAACCTTATTACCAGAAAACGTTACCACAGAGGACTTACTAAGGGAAGAGGAGCAGTTGTGAGCTTACATATAATTTTTCTACATTACTAAAAGGAAAGTATAAGGCAGTATTATTATTATTATAAAATAAGGCAGTATTATTTCCATTGGTAAACCACTGAGAAAAAACAGAGAGAAGTTTTGTTTGGGTTTTCGCTCTTGTTTCCCTGTTCTCTCACCCAGAACCCTGGCTGCTGCTTACCAGAAACAAGTGTATTGCCTTGTACTAAGTATATACAGAGAAAACATGCAAGGTGGCAGGAAGAATGATGGTGTTACTATTGCAGGAATAATCTTTAAATTGTATATTTGTATTCTGTGTAATGATTCCTTTGTCTTTTAAGCTATATTTTAGTACCTTTTTCTCTCCACTCATTTCTTACAGGTGAGGTGGCAGAGGTAGCTCCCAGTAGGAACAGGAATCAGAAGAATGACATTCCAAGTGAAGGAGTAAAGCATGGAATCAGGTTTATTTCCCTGTAATTTTTAATGTTCTGGTGATGCCGAGAGACATTTGACCACACATAGGCAATATGGAGTCGCTCTTCCCAGAGGTGTGCAGCAGAACAACAATGCGTAACAGTCACAATTTGCAACAGGAAATTTTGCCTAGATTAAAAGAAATTACTTTTCCCATGAAGGCAGTTAAGCACTGGAATGGGTTTGCCCAAGTTGTGGGATCTCAAGCCTTGGAAGTATTCAAAGTTTGACTGCACAAGATAAATTATTCCGTTACAATCTAAATAATTCTGTGATCTATGAATTCAAAATTGTTTATAACATGGTGTCCAATGTTTTGATGGAGCAAGTGGTCTGTCTCCTTCCACCAAGGCCATTCCTCATCCCTATAACCATTAGATCCCAAATGCCTGATGGATAGTTAGTTATCTGTCTATCTACACTTGACTTCCATGGAGGTTGCCCGGCCCCTGTTAATACCATCATCCAGCTCCTGCAGGTCAGAGAGACTCCAGTTCTTTGTATTCCAGTGCAATTGCATTTGTATAACCTTAATGGTCTAAGGACAAGTTCTGAAAGTATTACAGAAATTAAGATGCTGCTAATGGTCTGCAATTTTATAAATAAAATTAAAAAGTGAAACAGAAATATTATTATAGCATGGCAAAAGCTGTATATGTAAAAAAGCATGCCTGGGACAACTCAAGATTAATTTCTCTCATTATACCAATAAATTTTTTATTTCTACTTTGCTACTAGCAGACCTCAGAAAAAAATAAGACAATATTATTCCTAATGGTAAACCAGAGAAAAACACAGCAGCAAATTAAGTAATGCTTTGTGTGATGACTTCTCTAAAAGCTATGGAGTAGAGCGTCCTTGCAGAACAGAGCCCAAACAAATGTTATTCTTGTTTTCTTAGTTTACATTTAGGCGCATACTGGTAAGTCACCTTCCCAAATGATGTGATCTGGTCCCCTGAGCCCCCTTTGCATAATCCTCATGATATTCTGATAAAACTCTGGGGGCACTTAAAACCTTTGCTAGCTAACAACGTAAGAAAAGAAGCCATCTGTAGCATATATACTTGGCAAGGCTTTCAGAAAAAGTTTTCTTTGGGGAGAGGGGTTATTTGCAAGGATTCAGCAACAAAGCCATCTGCTTGTATCTCCTCCACAACCTGGAACTCCATTTTTGCCCAGCATATCTAGTGAAGGGATGCAACAGCTAAGCCGTTTTCTCATCCATAAGCCACGTTTTTTCAGCTGAATCTTTAGATACTACTCTGCAACCATAGGAACAGTTTGACCAATTGGAATGCACACTGGATTTTTATCTCTTAAGTAATCACTTTTCCTTATCATGGAAATAACTTGAAACCAGCAGCGTGTGAAGTTAGTTCAGATTCAAGTTCTCTTCCACTTGAAACAAACCTTTCATCAGGACTGCACAAATGCAATGTATCCTGCCTAGTGCCTGGTGTAGAAAGGATGTAGCATTTCAAAATCCTTCACGACACATTCTTCAAACCTGACATTTGAATCTATTTGCCTGCTGGTTTCTTCCCTTATTTGGGAAGCTGAGATATGTGCAGGGGAAGGCGAAGGAGCTGCTATCATTTCATCAAGTACAAAAAGGCCTTTAGTATTGTTAAAAACTGGGGGGGGGGGGAAGGGCAATTATCACAGAGGTCGGGGTTAAATTGTAATGTAATGTAATTTATATTAATATCATGTTTTGCATTTTGTCTTGAGCTAGATTTAGATTTTTCTCTTTCGTTTTCAGATGTATCTAGCAGCTAAGACAAGGGCAGCTGTTCATATTTCTCAAAAGTATTGTTTTAGCTTGCAGCAAACACAAGGGGATTTTGGTAGCATGGTTCACACTCAGTTCAAGATTTTGTTCTTGGATGAGAACTAATTACACAGTTTTGGCAAAATTAAATGTTATATGCTAGAGCATGATGCTGTAGCAAGTTCCACAGCAGCAGAATTACAGGATACACAAAATTTTGAGTATAAAAACCCAACAGGGGTTTCCCATAGTGCACTGTCAGTAAAACTATGTTTTTTCCTTAGGGTGTCTCTGAAACATTGCAGTTTCATTACTTTCTGAAACTATAGAATTATTTATGTCATAGACCCTATATATCACAAACATTATTGACTGAAAGAACAGGCTTGCTTCTAGCATTGTCTTCTCAGCTTTTAATCACAGGTATATGTCCATGATAAAATTCAAGTAATTTTTACTCAAAATGTAAAAAAATAGTACATCTCTTTCAAAAGGGTTAAGAAACCATGATTAAATGTCAGACTATTAAAAGAGTCACAAGAAAAATGGCTCCACATCTCAAATTCCTACATTAATGAGAACTTGGCAATATAAAAAATAGAGTTTAATATTGAAGTATTGCATGTGCAGAAGTGAGCTGATAGAATTTATCTTTGCTAAGTGATGACAACTGTGAATTTGTTCCCACACAGGAAATCTTTAACTGGTGACAGTTAATTGAGGAAGGCAGAACACAGTATGAAATTTATTCCCACTTTCTTCCTCTGTGGAGGAGCAAAGCCAATAGCGTGGCATTATGTCTTTGTAAAGACATCTTCAGTAGCCTGCTTTGCTTTGATTCACTGCTATTCAATGCACTTACTTTTTATTTATTCCAGTTTCACTGTAGCTTGAGGTAGACAGTAAATCAGGCTCACTCATTGTACACAGTTAATTGCCTGTCTCTGAAACAGGGCTAGAAACTTGATAGATGATACTCAACAAAGTAGCGAGGGGAGTGGGAGGACTGGATCTAGGTATGGATGGGAATGCTAGTAACTAGGATGGGACAAACTTTCTGAGATCAACCAAAGCTAAATAAATAATATATTCCCTGTTATTTGGCAAAGCAAAGGGGCTGAACAAAATATTTTGCATTCAGTTTGAATTGTTCTTAGAAATAAATGCCATCTCATACCAACATGCCAAAATGTTTTATTACAATATAAAAAATAGGTTTTAGAATATGCATTTCCCATCCCAAATCTAATAACTTGGGGATAATGTAGTTCTGAAATTCTCAGAGGCATTTTGTTACCTTTGCATGTTCAGCTTTTTGCCCCTAAATTGTGTGAAAAAAACCATACTCCATTTTAATAACTTGTTTCCCCCAGTGGACATAACTGATAATAGAATTAAGCTGGCCCCAACAAAAAGAAAGAAACTGATGCTGACAAAGTAAAGACTGTTTCTCCTTCTCAGTTTTGAATATACCTGTTTTGATTTGTTTTCTGCCACATTAGTGAATTAAAGTTGTTCATAAAGTGGACTGCCAATTGCCTGTGCTAGCAAAAAGAGAGGAGGTGGGCTGTAGTCAGCAATAGTGCTGGGAACAGGGGTAGGAGTGGTAAGGACCAAGCAAGGCTTCCCTCCCTGAGCAGCAGTGAGCCCTGCCTGCACCCACTGTGCTGCAGCCCCTACCGCTTCCCCACCTCAGCCCCACCAAGAGGGACTGAAGCTCTGCTACGCTTGGTGCTCATAACGGAAATTCATGGTGTGGAGGTATTATGAAACCAAAATAAGTTCCATAATTTCCATCTCTTGAGGAGGCATGGGGACAGCTAAGCTAGATTCCTACCTGACATGCAATTTCTGTTTCACCTTAAGGGGGATGCAAATCCACATCCTCACTTTTAAGAGGAGACACCTAACCATTAAGCCTGTGGCATCCTTTAGGCTACACTGCTGTGCTGCAACCACCAGTGAACAAGACAGAAGGGAAAGAAGCGTGACATGCGTGCAAAGCTCAACTCCTAACAGACCTGCCCATACAGCAGCTCAACACAGTTTTGGCCATCCAGGCTTACAGTGCTCTGCCTCTACTTCATACCCAACTTGTGGCCTGGGTAGAGTCAGAACGTCTTGAGTCACAAACCACGCTGTGCTAATTTTCCTGGGAACTCAGTTTTGTGCAATTAATAACAAGGCATACTTTAGTTCAGAGAAAATGCTCCAAAGACTTCACCTTTATCTCTTTTTCCCTCTACCAACACAGGCAATTATAACCAGCTCTGCAATCCTAGCTGCACCCAAGTTTCTAGTACTACTGTCCTTTCTGCAAAGCTCCCAACTACAACTTTACATTCAGGCTACCAGTTACAGCAGCCTCTGGCAGGAGCGAGTGTGGCTTTCACCAGCACCACTTGCAGCTCACCAGCAGTGGGATCCTTTTTTCCTTGGGTGAACTCAGCTCACAGGTGTGACTGCTGCTGGGCAACTCTGTCAAAGGTAGGGATTCCTCTAGCCACATTATCACATCCCTCAGCTTTCTAAAATGTAGTGACCTGAGCACCTCAGTCCTACAAGACACCATGCGTTTTCCATTCCCATACACAGAATCTGTACAGGAGATGATTATGGGGTCTATCCTGCCACCGGTCGCTTCTCTCCTGGGTAATACACCAGCACTACTCCCATCAGGAGGCCAAACATCTCACCTAAAGACAGACCTTCAGCAATGGAAGTAACCCGCACCCAAAGGGGATCTTGCACAACAGTCACAGAAGAACCACCTTGGCAGATTTACTTTTTAAGTTCTTTCTGGCAGTGGACAAACTAAACCCTGTTCCACCCCACAGAGGCGCAAGAGCTCCCACAACACGCTCCCTGCGGTACGCTACAGGAGATGTACTGCTGTTACCTAATGCTACTGTCATCTTGTGTAAATCTAAGACTCTGTTTCACACCATGAAAACTAATGTTATGTTTCTAAGAGAAATTATGAAACAAGGTGAGACAGCCACCTTTTCAAACTTCTGCATTTTGATCCTGTTTTACGACTACTTGAGGTTCAACTCAATTTTTCAATACAGAAATAATATATTCCATTCTGTACGTTTAGTACACACCTCTCACATATAAGCATCATTTTCTTTTCTCCTTGAGTAAAAAGAGGTAGCTTAAAAGACAAGTTCCTTGTGCTGGAAAGCTACAGAAAGATCGCGTTCTGTACCGAAGTTCCCTCTGACTAACCTGCACAGAAAGCAGAGTTAAAACTCTTTTCTGCCTCACAGGTCCAACCTGGCTGTCTTGGCATCAGACTGCAAGAACCTAGCTACGATTAATACATGGTGAGACAGCACATGTTTACTTAGTTTCACATATCCCAAAAGAGCAGCTTTTGAAGATGTAAGAAAAGCTGTATTGCTTTTGAAAATTTCTGCTATTCTTAAGTTCTGCAGAGCAAAACATGTGTTTAGTTCTCTCATCTTTACCTCAGCAGATGAGCTACTCCAGGCAAGAGCACACCGCAGAAATAAAACAGGTTGTTAATACTGAAAGGGCAGAATACCACCAACATTTGCATGTGAGCCAGTAAAGAGCAAGAGTGCAGCTGGATAAAGTTTAAACAGCAAAGACTGACTTGAGGAGACTGAGAATAGACTTCACAAGAGAAAAAGGCTAAAGGAGTAGGACTAGGACACAGAAAACGGGGGTGAGCTACTGGACTCTCCCTAAAGAGACATTTTTTTAAAAAACAGAAGCCAGAAATTCCAGCATACCTGCTGGAACTCCCCTGAAGAAATTCAATTTCATGTCTCACCAGGAACGTAACCCTCATTTCCAAATGAGGCTCAGCCTGCCCCGTGTACTCACTCTGCCTCAGTGCCCAAGGCAGCCCTGGCTTTATTCAGTGACATTTGGAAAATTGGTGTAATAATACCACATATAAAGAAGTTCATTAACCATGTGTCATTTACACTAGAAATGAAACAATTCCCTTACAGGCTTACAAAGCTTGTAATTGCTACACATTTAACATTACCTTGGCAAGAACAAAGCAGTTTGAGTGAGGCACATTGTTCCCTACCAAATGTAATGATTCTATATGGTGGCCAAAAACCAGAGCTAAATTTGGTGCACCACATGCATGCCAATGAAACATGAAAAATTCTCCATGTATGAGTACCAGAAAACTGAATTGCAGGTTCCCACAAATTCCCCATAATTACCTCTTCAAAACAGTTGCTTGAAGAGTACATTTTCCATAAGCTGACAGCCAAACAGCTACAGGAAAAGGAAATAGACATAAAAGGACAACAAAAAAAATCACGTTAAAAGTGTAAAGACAGTACCATTATACTTCCAATTAGAAATTGCATCAAACCCCGAACCTTGTAAGGAGGCAAGATAACTGATGAGTAAAGGATCCCTTGAAAAGTAAATAAGGAGTTCTAGAAAAGATGCAACACTGAGAATAGTCTTGTCCCAGACATCTACCCTAAAGACTGCGTTACCTTCAAACACGTACCCACTTGAACACAGCTTAAGCACGCACTTGCCAAGGGCCTTGCAGCTGGCTGTGGCCAGTAGCCTCCTCAGGACGAGAGGGTAGTGTTGAGAGTGCCTGATCAGGGAGAGGTTTTCCCACCAGAGCAAAGATCCACGCTCCTGGATCTTCTTGTGAGCTTTGGGCAAGTAAAACACTCCACATCTGAAGAGACAGTTGAAAGCTAAACATTCAGACTATGGATAATTAGGATAAAGGTACAGCTTTTACATGATCCCATACTATCAGCAATGCCTTCGTCCTGCTGATCTGACATTCCCCAGCAGGTGGGGCAGGTGACCAGCAGACGAATCTCTGTTGACAGCAAACTGCATTGTGTCTAATTTTCATGAAGTGAACGTGCTGTGCTGGACAAGTTCCCTGCTCCAGAGGAGCCTTCCGGGCCATCAGGTCACCTGCTTCCAGCAGATGGATCCTTGGCCCACCTCTGTGCGGTGGGACCTGCCTGCTTCCCCACCATGGACAATTTATTCTGAGGATGAGATCCTGGCTCCAGAGAAACTGGGGACAGCTTTGCAATCATCTCATTCATAGACAGGATCTTGTCATGAAGATATGGCTGGAGCATTGAACATGGTAAGTACCAAACGTCCGAAAGCCTGTGCCTGCTGCAGAGTGTAAGTAAAGCAGTTGTATTCCAAAATGCCTCTAGGGACTTTCTACATGAAACACGGTACTGTAATGGTCTAAACACATCACAAGACAGTTCACAAAGGCAGACAAAAGAAGCCAAAGTACATACCAAGTTAGTCAAGAGGCATGCTTAAGCTGTTGTCTGGTGCCGACTGCAGCGAGTTTTTAATCAACTCCAATACCTAATTAAAGATTCATTTTTAAAGACAGAAATCACAGTGTCTTAAATAACAGTATATGTAACAAATACATTCCACAGCTGTTTTCTGAATATTACCTTAAATATTACATTAGGATGAGCAGTACTTGAACAGTATTTCTGTTACAACATTCTATTAAACAGAGTATTTTGTGGAAAACCAACAAATCTTAATGTGGTACGTAACTCAGTTTCAGAGTGCAGCTCTGTCCCCATTACATTACAGGAAGAATTACCAGCCTATCCCCAACCCACACAAAGACCAACAATTTTGAATCTTTATACAATGCACTTAGGTGTCATCTTCCACTAAGGTACAGCGTTACGTACTTTAAAAATGAATCAAGCAAAACTTTGAATATACTGTGGCAAACTGTACTGTAAATATGTTGTTGCATCTCAGAGAGAAGTGGAAAGGTGGAAAGAATCTTGCTATGAAATAGCAAAGCTGATCATCTTGGTAAGATATTTACCAGAGTCTGAAACCAGGCAGAAAAGTTCTTAAAGTTACATTGTAGGCCTCGTACTGACTTCCACCCTCTTAATAAATTCAACTTCTTTAGTGATGGGCACTAGAAATGTCAGCACCACATGTAATTAAGTTTTGGATGTTGTTTCTTCTGAATGAAGGTAAACATAATACATTTTTAAGTATCAATTCTGATTATCCCCCCTGCTTATCTGGAAAACATTAACCAGTTTTCACTGCAGTATTAATCATCAGTGCAAAACTTCTTCCTTACCTACACGGACCTGAATAATCACAGTATCGAGAAGGTTGCAATCCACTGTTACCACCTCACAGGTTGCATCATCCTTTACTAACAAGTGGAAAGGATGCGTTCATCTTCAATCTGGTAGCACGTGAGTGAGTGAACATGACTTGATCTAGGCTGCATTTGGAGAAGTCAGAGAAGGCCTCCACAGGGAAACAGGGCTATTGTAGCAGGACAGGCAGACATTTACAGAAGACCTACTAGTGGGTTCAATCAGTAGATACAGTTGCATTTCATAGCTACCTATTAATTATAATATGAACCATTATTCCTCATACAGTAGGTGCCACAGAGTGCTGCAAGAGGCCAATACTAGAAGATCATCACTCATTACAAATTCACTGACTGACAGACAGTACCTTAGGAAGGTGCAAGTATTTATGCTAAATCAGAATTGAGTGGAAGAGGGGTCAGAAAGAGGCCTTCTTGCTATTTGCCTTTTTATTTTGACACAGCGTAATTTCCCGAATGATCTTGTAGTTAACCTTCTTGACAAAGTATAAATACTATTCCATTCTTATACAAAAGAAATAGAGCTGTTTTATATACACACACCTTGACAGCAAGTCCTTGAAAGAACAGTGTAATGTGGAACTGCAGAGCTAATGCACACAGAGCGCTGATTGAGCTGAAGGCCATGAAGTCTCCGCTTAGAAAGGCAATCTGCTATGATAAAGCTCTCACTAGAACTAGTGTGTTTTAACTGAACTCATAACATATGAATGAGATTATGAGAATCATGTAACATGCTCTCATACAACTTATTAGTTATATTCTGGTTTACAAATTGTATCTTATAATTGCTGCATTTAACTGAAGCCATCCAATACAGAATGGAATTGCTTGAATATATCTTACTGGCATAAGGAAGCAGCCTTGTTGGATGACACATTACCAGCTCTTTTCAGGTGCTGAATATACTCAATAGTAAAATTAAGACACGAGTGAGATCACACAAGGTTTTGATAATGATTTTTATGTTGACTTTATAGCTTTTTTTCTTTCCTTAGGAAATTCCTGCACAGTGAAGGGAATGAAGAATTCTAGAAGAGAGCTGACGTCCTTCAGTTCCAGACTGTATTCCGCTGCTATTTTCTCTGCAGTCCATATTTGAGGATGAAGTTTATGATTATTTAGAAGTGTCAGAGCCTCCACAATGGAAATTTTGCCTTTGGGAACTTTCTTAACATCTAGATCTCCCAATTGACCTAGTTTTGTAAGTCTCTTTTCCTCATGTTTACATGGAAGAAGTTCACCGCCTCCATCTTTTACCTAATTGTGAGAAGGAAAACAAAAAAAGCTTAACAGCAATTTTCTTTACTATGCATACTGTAGCAGCCAACCTGTATTCTTAAATATGGCATATCCTGGTAGTTTTCCCCATTTTTACAGCATTAAAATAAAATGCTTAGCCAGCCCTGCTTTTTGGTATCACAAAAATTGTCAGTTCTTCCACAGCCATTTTATGTATCATGTCGACCTGCACCCAAATTCTGAAAAGCTACATCCACTGACCTCAAGTGTTGTACAGGCTCGGTAGAATGTCATACAAGGCAAACTACAGATTTTGGTAGCCAAACATAAGTGCAGATAACCTAATATTTGGTACTGATTCACAGCAAGGTAAAAAAAATCCAAAACAAACAAACCACCAAAAAAACCCCCAAACCAAAACAACAAAAAAACCCCACAAAAACCCACAAAGAAATAAACAAAAAAATTATTACAAATTAGTGTCCTTCTTCTGATACAAGGAAATCTTTGTCATATAGTCTCTCTCTCCTTCCCTTAATTTTTAGATTTTAGGTTTCAAACTAAAAGATGTCCCTTATTTTGCTCTGTCTAGAGAACAAGTTTTGCTGGACAAAATGAAAAGACTTTGCAGCATTCTGTGTAGTTTAAGTCCCATGACTACTGCAGCGCTCAGATACATGAAGTCTCTTCTCCCCAGTGTCTTCATATTTCCAAGTCATTTCCAAACCAGCTCTTCCTTTCCCATATTGCTTTTTACTAACATTTAACGAGTGAATGACACCACAAAAAAAGACACAGTTCAAACATTTCCTAAGTTTAAGAAAAAGTACTTTTGAAGTTATCAAAGTCCACAGCTACTGATTAGCCCACAGACACTCCATATTAACGCATAAGCTGAGAAAAACTGATGTGGATGCTACAGCATCTATAACCATGTCTGTTTCTACACTACAGAGAATGTCTGATGATGCTACCAGTTCTCCATTTCTTCCTTCTACTTTTTGCTAAAACTGTGCTCAGATAATTAACGACTTGTCAAGTCTTAATAAAATGATCTGTCTCTGGGTATCTGCCACTTCAGGACTTAGAACTGGTGCTTCTCCACTTACTAGACATACCACATATACATAAAGGTATGTATACATACACGATGCACAAGCATTAAGAATAACTTCAGGAAAGGAAGGAAGCTTCTCAATGAAGTTTTCCCCACAAGCCTCCATTCTAATATATTAATAATGCTCTTCCTAACAACTGCAAGTAGACACACACAAGAACAAGTTTTATGTGGCAGCAGCCTCAGAGTAGGTGTGGAATCAAGCACTGAGATTTGTTCCACCTTTGGCTTTTTCTCAAATCTCTCTTGACAGGCTTATAAAATGAATATTGAATGATATTGAAATTAGACCTTCAGCGCTTCAAGATTAGAGTCCTAATCTCTATTATGAAAATTAAGGATAGAGATTACTTGGAAACTTCAGGGAGACACTGCAGAAATCAGTCTGCATTTTTAAATATTAGTCTTGAATATAAAGTACTATGAAAGTGACAAATTAGAGACTTAGGAATTTTATTCCTAGATGATAGAACTGTTATTACTGAATAAAGCAGCTAGAATAAAGTGGTCCAATAATGCCACAAGTAAAACACACAAGCCATGACGTAACATGGTAGAAAAGAGGAGACTTGACCCTCAGTCTGCATTTTACTGGAATGGGTATGCTTTGCCTTCCAAGTCAAAGACTGGCAATGAGGAAACTGATCATCAAACAATCCAGAAGATTATGCAGAAAAAAATCCAAGTAAGGCACTTCCTCAGCCGCATAAGTGTCTGCACAGTACAACATTAACATCTGCAGTTAAAGAGTCCACTAAAACGTTAACGTCTGTGTCATCTACCACATCCATGCTTCTATAGTAGTCCCAAACTCTTTTCTTCTAACAACTCTACAAGAGAACTCTGGCAAACTTCTGCATCTTTGCAAAAGGCTGGCCAACTGTTCTTCTGCCTTAGAGGAAGAATGGGAATTTAGGTGAAAAACAAAGCAATATCAATGTGATGTTAAAAAGGAAGATTGTGTAAGCATCTAAAAGGCTGTATATCACAATTTGCCACATGCTCAAGACCCAAGGTCAAACACAGTTGGTGCTACTGATAAAAGAGTAACGAAAACATAATTTTTAATCTATAAAAAGGTAGATTTTAGGCATTAACAAAGCTGCTTTTTATACAGAATTTGTGCTGAGTTTGAAAACCACAAAGCTGAGGCTGGTATGGCTTCTAGAGAGATACTCACCTGCACAGGTGGATCTTTGGACTCGACATAAACATCTTTTAACAAGGTGAGGAGCCTATCGTCCTTTCTGTAAACTTCTTCCTTTATCTCTGGGTGGTCTAAAGGCAGTGGGGAGAAGAAAGGATACAAATAAAAACAGAAAAGACACATCTGAGTCAAATTCTTTCTTTTTTGTTAGTTCTGCCAGCCTAATCGCTTCCCCAGAGGAAGAGCACGACTCCTCACACGCGTGACGCTTTTGGGGAAGGCTTCCTTTCTCCACCGGCTCTAGCGGTAACACCGCTGCTTGACCGCCGCCGCGGTTACCGTCACAGCCAAGCGGTGAAAGTGGTGAAAAGCAACGCTTGCGCTCACGCCCCCACCGGCCCGTAGAGCAGACCGGCTACT
>NW_010186257.1:67343-85952 GCF_000695765.1 Mesitornis unicolor | reverse complement strand
AGGTTCCTTCCAACCCAAACCGTTCTATGATGCTATATAGCAAGATCCCTCTTAATTAAGGAGATAACTTTACAAATAGATTATTTTACTGTCTGATATACTCAATACCCATAAGAATCAACCAGAAATAAACAAATCTCAGTGGGGTGCCCACTTGTAGTCACAAGGCTGACATTTTCATCGCTGATGGCAAAGTCACGTATGTGGAAGTATTAACAGAATTTTAAGGATAGCTAAACTCTTGATGTTATGCTTTTCAAATCTTTACACTGCTATATAAAATACTAGAAGCGAGCAAAGAAATTGGTTTATTACTACAATAAATTAACCTAAAGTAAAGACTTAGAAGCCATGGGTCTGAATCATAATGTTGGTATTAATGATACGGGAAGGCAGTGTTCCTTGTGTAATATTGCAAGTTTCTAAAATATGAAATGTCATGCTTGTGTTATATTTCATAGATGGGAGATAAATGGAACTACATAGCATGAAATATGAGGGACTAACAGAATCTGGTACAAGCACTTTGTAAAATTATAAAGGTTAAAAAATGTTATCACAGTAGAGAAGATTAATCATAATTAAATCTAGGGAAAATGAGGTATTTGCAGAGTTTATTTCATTACACTGACTTTTTATCATACACCACTTAAAATGTGTTGTTGAGGACTGGCAGAAGGCATGTTGCAGCAAACAAGATCAAAGGGAAAGGTTTTGCTTTGAGACTGTATTCAGTGGAGAAGAAGTGTATTAATGGTGTTGAACTCCTATATAGCATTTTATTTGTATTTATCTAAATGTTCGGAGAAGAAAAGCATTATCTCTGTTTTACAGATTATGAGATGGAGGTATGGAGATTTAGCTCACAAGGTCCTATTGAAGATTATGAAGTTAGAAACAGAACTGAGAGGAAACTGTAGGTCTCTTTAACTCAATCTCTGGACAACACAACAGGTACTTATTTATATATTTTTAAGTGGCTACATTAACTGTCATATGTGACTCTGTCAAAAAATAAGTTCAGTTATCTCTTGATTGCACAGCAATGCATCATTTCTGTTGTAAAGTTTGATAGCATTAACTGTATTGGTGCAACTAACCATGGGCAATTTTACTTAAGCAACAAGCCAGGTTCCAATTCCATTGAGTTTGATAGGAGTCTTTAGGGGACTGCTGGTATGGGGTCAAGTAAACCTCCTTCTCCTATTTTTGTTATTATTATAGTTACTCTTTGTTTAGGTAGTGTCTGCAATGTTCTGGGCAATTTCCCAACGTAAAAGAAGGCAATATTTCCTTCCTTAAGAGGTTACATGATAAAAAAACAGACCAAAAAGATAAAGAGCAGAAAAGGTCAGAATAGAAACCATTAGTGTTTTAGCATCTTGTCACATTTAGTGAGTTTACTGAGGCATTGAGTAATCTCCAAGAGCCCCAGGCTGGCCATAATCAAACTAAAAGACTCATCCCATTTTTAATAATTTAACCTGTCTGTGTGCAGATGACTGTTGCCATACTTAAGAAGGTAAATTTTTTTTGCCCCAGGTGTTGATTTGGGAGGGTACCATGCGAAACTTAATGTTTAAATAAGGTTTAAGTATACAGCTCCTGCTGATGGTGAACAACTCTTATCTGCTGCTCTGTGTGTAGAACTGCTATAATCTGTACATACTGGGTGACTTTTTTAATGTGTAAATGGGTGCTAATGCATTAAAAATACAAATTAGTGCACAGAGGTAAAGCTCCACATACAAGAAATTGTTAATAATTGAGTTAATAATAACACTACAGAAGAACAATGCAGTAAGAAGTAAAATATTACAGAGATTAGTAATGGGACAGATTCTCTAAGGCTTTTAAGTCCCCAGTTCAAATTGAGTTTAGGTCTGTATTAGCCAAATGTTATTGTTTGATTGTATTTCAGAAGTCCTCCATTAAAGACATTTACTTGTATTAATTTGTATGGCTGGATCACGAAAATTATGACTGCAATAAAAACCTTGTTTTAGCAGACTTCATAGATGCCCTTAATTTACTGTTGACTGCACATGGAGACTTGGAAACTCTCAATAACTCTTTTTGGGGGATTCCACCTGCATGTAGACCTCATCAGATGGGTTCCCATCCTTACAAGCACTGTACTTAGATAAAAAAAAAGGTATGTTTGTAAAATGAAGGCATCAGAACAGGGCCAAAAAGTACAGTGATTGCACTTCTGAGCTTGATGTTTTTTGGAAATTCAGAGCTCAGCCAAGTATTTTGATACTATTAATTAACATATTTTAATCTAGGATGATGTTAATTATCCGTATCACCTGTCTCTTCTCTAATGTAAACATTAAACCTGTTGATAATGGTATAAGTTAATGAGAGCAACTTATTTTTTCCACATTATTCTATTGCTGTATCTTTAGCTGCCATAAAAGACACACTTTCTCCTATTACAACACACATTAGAGGATAGATAAAACCAGAAGCAGCAAGAAATAAACATCAGAAAGGAACAGTATGCTTATTATCACAATACCGCACAGATAAAATCTAACAAACACAAAAGACTGGAAAAGGCGAAAGAAGATCTTCCTGATTACTTTACAAGCAGGGTTAGCAAAAAAAACCTGATTAAAGAAAACACAAATTAAAAACTCCAATGTGAGGTTAAAAATGCTTAGACATTTAAAACAATCAAGTCAGAAAAATTGTACAGAAAAATGAAAAGGAAAATGTCAACATTTTAATAATGATTTTTTTCCTTGGATTATGTTTCTCATGTGAGCTAAGTATTTGTAGATTTGAAATACATTTCTCAAAATGAGTGTTTTGCTGTAATTTGTTTCATTTTAACTGTTCACTTCTTGTACGTTAGGATCTGTGTAGACTTGGGGGTTTTCTAAACTGCCATAAAATTGTTCTTTTACAATACTGTAATCGCCTGTAACAGACTGCCAGGTTCTAGGTACTACCTCACTTCTTGCTCAATTTTTAATACATGTGGTTTTTTTTCAATTTGCTTTCTGTCTAATGCTGAGGTTTCACAAAGAATTTATGCGTGGGTTAACTGTCAATTGTCACTCAAAGGGGTGTTTTCAATTCTTTAGAAACTGGCTGAAAATGGACTATTTTCAGCATTAGTTTTCAGTAGGATGAGTGAGCTGATCTTGTTTATCCTTTGGCTGTATGATCTCTGGAGCCCACACAAGGGAAGTGGTGGGAACACGCAGCTGGAGATAAAAGGAAGTTGGATTGCCCTGTTCAGGAGCAGCGCAGTCTTAGATCAGCTTAAATTGACTGTGAAATCTCACTTTTAGTACAGGGGGAAATTTGCTGATTTACAGAGCAAGAACATTTGCACTAATGTCTGATTTCTATCTTACATGGGTTTAAATTTACAGTAACTTTGTTCAAGTGAGGAGACTTAAAATAGTAGGGAAGTGGAAGGAATGTTTTTAAAATGAGGAAAATACTTATACACATCAAAAGAAATGAGTTGGTTTGATCAGTGATGTATAAAACAGCTTTTTTATTCCTTTCACTTCAGCCTTTACAGGCTTCCCATTTATGCCCAGGTTCTGATAGGACTGTGAGATCTGCTCAGGCTGACTTCTCCCTGTATCCATTTACTTAAAAAAATCAAAGATCAAACATGGAAATGTGTGTAGCAACTTTCCTGATGCCAGTCTGCAGATCTATCAAAACAGATCTTCTCATAAGTTATGTCTGTGCTCTGCTGACTCCTCTTTGCTGTAGAAATTTGTTGTTGGAGGTGAACACTGCTGTATTTTTTATTTCGGTAAATAGGCCTTACTGTCAGATCACAGGGGACACTGATAGCCCTTAATGGCCCTTACCAGCCTCCAAAGGACCTTTGCCACCCCACCCATGGCACAGGACCCCCTTTCAGCCCTCTCGGTGATGCCGTAAGGTGCCCCTCCAGCCCCACCACGGCCCTACCCTGCCTGGCCATGGGCATCACCACCCCAGGTCCCCTCATGGGCTGACGTCCCCACCTGATCTTGGTCCTTGCCTCCACCACTCACTTGCCTGGTGCTCTGGGGTGTCCCCAGCTGCCCCCCAGCCTGCCCCGCTTCCTCATGGGGTGGTGAGACAGGCACTGGCTGGTGCTTTTAAGTAGTTACAACTATTGTAAAGCAGGCAGCGGTTTCAGCTATTCAACTGTACCATAAATCAATATCGATCCCAGAAAAAAATGGATATTCTGCTGGTTGCCCCTTGTTTTTTTAATTCTGCTATCTCAGGCTTCTGCTGAGGAGATCTGTTTTCATAGTAGTTTTGCCTGAATCTAAATGTATATTTATTACATTTATTAAATGTGCTCCAAATTATTATTGGCCAATCAATAACTATCCGATACAACTATTCTAGGAGAAAAGAAATTAAATTGATAAGTGGGCAATCTCTGTGGTCAGAAAAGTTTAATATTTAATGACATTATTGAAATGTTCTTACTGTGGTATTGGTTTTCTTATTAAAAGTTACTGTTGGAAGCATAATTTATGCTATTTTAATTGGATTTCTCTTTACACTCAAAATATATTTGTATACTTTGTCTTAGAAAGGATTTTGTACAACAGTGATACTTCACATAGATGTCTAGCTTGAGTAGTCTGAGATTTCTTTTTGTTGTTAAATGGTGGAAAATCCTTTGTCTGTCACTCATCTTCGAAGCAGAAGCAACACTTGAGTGAGAGCTTCCCTGTCACCTTCTCGTGTCTCCTTTTGTTTATCTGACACCGTTGTGAGACATTTGGGACCCTCCAGCTCAATACAAAACATTTGCTTGGCAGGCTGGGCCTCCCCTTCCTTTGATGGATACAGCACATGTGAAGATGAGTTGCTGCACACATCTGATCTCGTCCTATGTGCCTGGGGAGCTCAGCTCTTCTGATTTAATAACTTACCAAAACTCTTCTTGTCCTTGAAAAAGAGCAGCTCCAAACTCTGTCTACTGAAAGCATTTCAAATCAGGGCAAAATAACATACTGCTGCTGTTGTCTAAGCATTGTTGTTAAATACTTAATACTTCATATTTCTGCTCATTTTCTCTGTTTTCTGAGTGGTCTTTGTTGGGGTTTGAAGCCATCTGTGAAGTGTACTTTGTGCTGTTCAGAAGTGCAGGAATAGTCCATTCCATTTCAGATACAACAGCAGAAGCAAGGCCTTTGCTGTTCTCTGTAGTTAACAGAGATTAGTGCTTGAACATTTACACAATTTCGTTATGGGGAAGGATACAGAGAGAAATAAGGAAGAAAGTGTGAGGTAAAACACTTCAAAAATGCAGCAGTGCATATATGCACTTGGATGTTCAGTCAGTTTATGTAAGGGCAAAAGTTGGACAATGCTGCTCAACTCATTAAAAATGCCATCAGATGTTATCTTCTTCATGATTTATAAAGACGAACACCTCAAACCCGAGCTATTTTTGTTCAGTGCACGGAAAAGTACCTATTCCCATTATTCTGAATAGGTAACTCTATAGCTGGTTCATGGTGATCCTGGTTCATGGAGTGCAGCATTTCGAGAGACTGAGGAACATATCAGCAAAATGCACAAAGAGCTTGTTTGTACACCTGCAAGTTACTGAATTACTCCATTTGGTCAAGTGATGGACAGGCATGTTTTTATAGTTTGAAGATGCTGGGTTCAAATCATGCTGGCTTGTGGGAAAAAACATGTGATTTTCCTTAAATATCTCTAAAGGGGCTGTCTGTCCTGTCAGCACTGTCCCGCATGGGCAGCGTGCTGTTTCACAGAAGTGCAGCTACAGCAGGACTGAGGTGAGAGCTTTCTAACAGGGGTCTGCAGGTACCAGGATGTGGGTGCTGAGGTAGAAAAACTGGATGCAGGTGAAATTTTCTTGCCACTGAGCGGCCCTGGGCTTCCAGTGAGAAGTCACTGAAAGTGGCCTGAGAGTTGTCTGCTGCACACACTGGACTTGCTGTAGGTAGGGGATTCGTTTTGATAGTTTGGACATTAGAGATAGCAAAATAATATTAATTGCTTTTTTGAAATGTCACAAAAGCTCTCAGTCACCAATGGTCTCACGTAAGTGTATGTAAATATGTGTGCATGTATAAGGATAAATAAAACATAGTATATGTGCATGCCTGAGGATAGATAATAAATCATACTATATGATGGAACTATCTGTATGTGGTATCTTACTGTGCATGTATATGTGCAAAAGTCTGCCCTTAACTATACAATGATACTGAATTGTTATATATCTAAGCCATTCTGCTTGTGTATGAGAGGAGATCAAACATTTATGTTCATACAGAGAACTGCAAACCTCTAAGACAGCTTTAATAACAAGTAGATCTGGAATCTACAATCTGGGTACCCACCAGTACTGAACCAAGACTCTTTACAGTGCAATGTTGATACAACATTCACCTTTGAGTTACATGTACTATGCCCTTAGTGCATACAGATATCTAGAATTGCAAAATCATGATTATAAAATGCTGAAAAGAGTAGAATGGAATTAGAATTACTAGTTTAGCTTCTTTTTCCTTGAAGTGATGTTTAGCAACCTATCATCACAATGAAACACAGAGGATAACAATTATTTTCACTTCCTAAACACTTCTAATCTCTTTATGCCAACCTAGGTAAGGTACAGAACATGCTGTATTAATTCTCACTGATCTAATCCAGGACACAGATAAGGCATATTTGACTGATTCTGTAAACCTTCACTATGAAGAGGAAAGATGAGTCTGAGGAGAAGAATGAGCAAATTGAAATTGCAAATTCAGGAAACAGTATTGCAACCTAAATTACTTGAGTGAGAAAACAAATTGAAGCTGTGTCACAATTTAAGTTGCAAAATGTAAAACCACCAAGCATAAGTAAAAATAAACCTGTCATTAAATCCATTTATCCATTTTGGCAATTCTTTTCTTTTTATCTTCCAAGATTGTAAACTTTTCCACCTGAAGTGGAATTGTGTAGAGGAAAGGTTTAAAGCACTGTAAACATGTCAGAAAGGTTTTACAGAAACCATAGAAATGCTACTAATTATGTTTATTGAAGAATACAAAGATAGCATTTAATTAGGATAAACTAAGTTGCATTGAATACATCACTGAGATATTTTCCAGCATATTCATTTGCCTTCATATTGTGCAACAGATGTAGTGATAGACAAGGAGAACAAAATTCTGTCCTTAGATCTTCAATTTATTCCACATTTTAAGCTCCGCCTGAGCATTTGGAGCTTTACAATAATTGCGAGCCTTTGAATGTCTGATTTAAGAATACTGTGTTTGGTTTTCAGAGACTTGCACTTCTGTATTTTCACTACAGGTCAATGTACAGGCAGGTACAAGTTTATCTCACACTTTAAGCTGGCTCATTCCTGCCTTGGGTTTCTCCACCATGCTATTGCATCACACAATAATGCGGTTCAGTAGTTGCCCTAGCAAAATTAATAGTGAAGAGTGGCAGTAAAATTGCCTTTGAAGAACAGGTCCATCACCTTAGCATTAGTATGCAAAGTTTCAAAATGCAAAATGCTACTGCAGACTCTATCCTATGGGCCTCCTAATTTTGCATTTACAAAATACTGATGACAACGGGAATGTCACTCATTATTATTGTAGTTTTTACATTTTCTTGAAGAGCTTTGACATCTATTGTGAATAAAATTGTTAATAATGGTGGTGGCACGTGGTGATGGCCTCTGTGTACTCCAGTAACTGCTAGCAGAAAGTAAGCTTTTGGAAAGCTTCTGGTTTCACGTGGTTTGCAGTATTGGTAGCTGTCAGGTGAATTAACAGTACTTTTCTGGGCTTTCAAATGTAAAAACCTTTTTCTTATACAGAAATTGCCAAAACTAAGATGAAAAGAGGTATTCAATAAAAAGGAAAATTAAAAAAAAATTCTGTATTTTATTTCAGTCTTTCCTGTTTAAGTTTTCCTTTTATGTGGCAGTTTAAAAGAATTTATCCACATACTTAAATAGAAATTAATTCAACAAGACATACCATGTGTGTATGTGCTGAAGCCCCCTATGGGGGAGCTTCATGTGTAAGCTGAGCGTTGACTTGGTACAGAATTTTAGGGATTGCCACCCTTTTAACAGGGTATGATTGTTTTTGAGATTCATTGCAATAAAGAAGGCAAGGGAATAAACAGGAGAAGTTAGGAAGAAAAAAGGCAAACAAGATGAAAAAGGAACTTCAGAGAAGAAGTCCTCTGAGCAAGATTTGTGGAAAACACCAATGTTGTTTGTGTGGTAAAATGAAGTATTAGATCAGCTGTGATCTGCTGCAGATGTTTGGCAATGCAAATCTTACCTTCTGTGTCTGCAGACTACAGTGCCTGTAGTTCTGCAGAGAAAAAGTATTTGATATAGGGTGCAGCTGATATTAACCCTTTTTACTCTACAGACATAATGGGGATAATAGTTATTTTTGGAGAGAGAGAGGTGGAAGTTACCTTTCAAGTTTTTGAGTGCAAGGCGATGGGATAGACAATAGAAAACCAAGAGATGGTTACAGATCATCAGGATGCAGAGGAGTCGTAAAATGAAGCTCGAAACCATGGCTGCTGATGAGACAGATTTCCTTGGCAGGAGTCTAGGGATGAATTAAATTCCCAGAAAAATTAAATGTGCATGAAATTAAATTTAAAACTTTCATTATTTCCTGCAGAGTGAAATTACAAAAATTTCAGTGTAACTGTTGCAACCCTGGTGCAAAATCAAGCTCCAGCATTTTGGGGATCTGTGTAGAGCTCGATCATGGCTCTGGCAACCACCAGCTGCTCAGACTCTCAGGACTCGATTGCCTTCAGTGGTGTTATACCTTACCCGCAGAGCTAGCACCCATGTTGGGTGTTAGACTTTCTTCTGCACTGGCTTATTCTGTCCCTAAAATGAAAACTCCACTCCTCCGTAGGAAAATACACTTGTCTATATACAGTCTGTGTGGAACTGGGGTCTCCGGAAGATAACAGCAACAGACCAAGTGTAGTTGCTGGGGAAATCGTTGGGGAGCTCTGATGCAAACAGGATGTTTCTGGATGGGGGCTGTAAAGGCTTTTGGGAAGACTTGAGATCAAAAGTGCTGAGAAGCACATCCCTAGAGAAGTAAAAGTGCTTTACAAGAGAGTGTCAGAGGACCAGAAAAAAGTGCCAATTGGAGCAGGGACTCTAGAAGTATCCTGGGAGATGAGAGGGAACTAAAGTCAAGGTTTAGGAAACCAAAGAATAAGGATAATAAAAACCCAGAGCTTTTGTGTGGACTAGTTAACAGAACCTCAGGGAGTTAGGCATCCTGTTCAAGCATTCGGTTCTTAGTGTACATATAGTGTTTGTGGAAATGTATGCAGATGGGTTGGCTCTTTGGAACACTCTTGGTAGTTTTTCAACAATTCTTTGCTCTGTTTTTCTATAAACATTTATATTATCAATTCTTTTATATTTCATGCCTCACAATGACATTTGGCTTTGCCAAATGTATCTCAGAGGAACTTTATTATTTTTGTATTGTTTGTGGTATGAGCATGAACTTTGACTTCCTGCCTTCCAATTTAGTTTGGTGTCTAGCTTTTTGCTGTCTGGGTCACTCATGTTACAGCTGGAGCTTCCTGTTTTCAAACCCCTATCAGCCAACCATGTAAACCTGAGGGTCAGCTCGTTCAGAAATGATGCATGATTCCAGTCACTTGTTTGCTGAAATAAATTAGATTTACGTAATGAAAGCTGTCAGGTGCTGTATCAATCTTCTGCATTAGTCAAAGTACTTCCTTATTTACAATTCTTGTTTCTTGATGCACAACTCAGCCACTTAAAAATACTTTTGTTATTTCACTTAGGGGACAACTGAAAACTTTTCAGACAAAAGTTCTATTAGGTATTGTGGCCCTGACACAAAAAGTCATTAATGCGGAAATTTCATTTGGAGGCAAAGGGTATTCTGCATATAAAATCTTGGATGAAATAGTAATCATTTGGGTCTAATTGCATACTCTGTATCTGCAAGTAAGGATGTCCATCTGTGTATTATCCCCTCTGTCTGGAAGAGGAAGAGGAGTGGAGGGACATCACTGAGTCTACACTATCCTGAAATCTGGGGCTTCCAAGAGAGACTTTGTTAGGAAATAGGAAGTGCTGTGTCCTGACTTTCTATAGCTTCTGTAAGGATGACTCTGATGGGTCAGTGTGAGCTCCCCAGATCCATTTCTGCATGAGTGGATGTGCCAGGTCAGATGGCATTTTAGAGAAAGGGTCCCCACAGGGGGTCATCTGGAGATGTGCTCACTTTGTGCTATCTGGGGGTTCTGCGAGGCAAGGCACTTTGCCTCTCTTGGCTGTAAGTGCTAGAAATTTTCAAAGTAGCTTTCTGATGCTATTATTTCTAAAATAACAGCAGAATTGCCAACCGCAAGCGTAAGCTTCTCCTCCCTTACCCATAAGTCAGCCTTCAAAGCATCATGAGATTTGCTTCAATCATGAGAATTTGAAGCTGCCATACTTACGAAGTTCTTTTTACTTGACTTCTTGTTTTTGCGTCCTCAGGATACACCCAAGTCACACTGGCAAGCGTCCCTGCAGAAGGTCACATGCTGACCCAGAATTACATCAGCTGAGGCCTGAACACAAACACCAAGCGATCTGTTAGGTGCAATCAAATCCTCAGTTAGCAACTCTGTAGCAGATGGACTGCAATCAAAACCAGCTCGCTCTTCCTTTCCTAATTCAGCATGAACTTGGAGTAACTTTTGTTAAAGCGGAAGAGTGTTTATTCTGCAGCAAAAGACAGTACATATTCATCTGTTTTGTGTTGCTTGATTAATTAGCTCTCCAGAAAAGATGATTACTAATTTAAAAAGAAAAAGCATTTGGAACATTTAGGGTGTTGCTTTTGTTTACAATTAAGGAAACTTTGCAGAGCTCCAACAATGTAAAATGGCCCTTAAGTGCACTGAAATTACATGTAAGCTACAGCAACGTAATAAGAATAAATTCCACTGAATTTTCTGTCCATTTAGGGTTTCTGAGCACAGCTAAGGAGCTGTCTATGCTTGGCAAACAGGCCAACTATTTTGCCAGAGCAAAATGCGTATACCATCTTCATATCTGACCTACTCGTTGTAAATACAAAGTATCTCCCCACCAATGTACGCGTTTCTCTCGTGTTTTTTAAAAATGAATTCATCTGATAGATAATAAGATGTAAGTTTCAGCTCATACAAACTCAGATTGTCAGAGCAAATGTTTCCCCGAGAGTGTGAGTAGTACTAATGGAAATAACTGCGCCACAGATGACCATGAGGAGAATCAGAAAATTAACATTTTCTTTTACTTCGTATTCATTTCATATGATTGAGAGCTTTGTGCATCTTTGAGACAGCCATTGTCTGCCTCAAATCCGAGTTTTGTAATTTTATATTCATAACTTTAAATTCCGACAGCTTTCCTATGAGTTCTTTTTTTGTGTGAACTTGTGAGCAACAATAAAGTTGAGCTCTATCTTGCAACTTTTTAAAGAGAGTTTGTTGGTGGCACGTGTAGGAAATTGCGGTGTTAGACTCGACTCTAACACGAGTGGAAGTGGTGGTGGTTTGCCCTGGAGAGATTCGGGTATTACTCTCATCCCTGGAGGCCCTTCCCACTACGCATGAATCCAGGTGCGTTGTGTTTGCTACGCAAGGCTATTTTGTCTCTCAGCATGTTCCCTGGGAGAAAGCATGCACACAGTGAATTTGTCTGTCAAGCTTTGAATATGCAAACATGTACATAAATCCATACACACATACACTAACATAGAGAGATATGCAGACACACACAGGTATGCACAGTGATCTTTGTTATACCGAAAACAAAGTCAGATGATTGCAACATAAACACGGAGAAGACAGCACATCATCCTTCTTGAAAAATTGCCTGTGTCAGCAATTCAGAATATGCTTGCTCTAGTGCAGATGAGTAAGTGTCCTCATTATGATCAAGTACTGAGGTTTGTAAGCAATGAAGTTGTCAACCACAGTCTTTACCCTAAAGGTGTGTAAATTAATTTATACGTCTTGCTAGTGAACTGGGGAGCATCATATAATTAAAAGAAATTATCTTGAACTTTATTCATCACTCTACTAGCTGTCAAGGTAGGACGTGTTTAATACGTTCATGACAGTCTGTGTTTCAGAGAACACGTGTTGCTATATTTTGAATTGTTAGCATTTCCTGAGGGTCAGCACCTTCACAGCCAAAGTACTGTGTTGTTATAACTGAGTTGGTAGGTGACAAAGAGCAGCCTCTCGGGTCTGATCCTAGAGGAGGATCACGTATTGTGTATCTATATTTAGTGCACTGAAGGTGTTCTTTTCAGCTGTGGGTTTTCTTTGTCTGTACTTGAGTGGTGCAGTTGAGTGTCTGCACTACCGGCATGCAGGAAGCAGTTTCACAACGGATGGAAACCAGGGTTAAGTTGCACATCAAGCACCACACAGAGAGCAATACTTATAACGTGGATGCAAGGTAACTCCTCAAGAGGAAAGTGCATCTGCTCTGAGGATGGTTCCCCCACCAGTTTGCTTTTTGCGTGTGGGATTTTGTTAGAACATCATGGTGATGATAGGATTGATAAATTCAGGACCAACTACAGTCCAGCTTATAGGTAGTTACTGAAGCATTCCTGGGTCTTTGCCTGTGGACAGCTTTTTAAGCAGAATTTACTAAAATTGTCAGGATCCACAGTGAGGGTCTGACAGAGTCACAGTGATAAGAGTTAGACTGGTCAAAACGTGTCTGTTTTTAGTGGATAGGACTTGGTGAGACTTATACTCCATTATGGGATACATGTAACTACTGTATCCAATAACAAAAATTGTGGTTCTCAGGTGGGAAAGCCTGTAACCTCTCCATGATCACCTGGCACTATTGCCATGTAAGACGTTAAATAGCCATAGAGGTGTGACCAGTATAGCATAGACGTGCTTACCTAAGCTGGCACCACTGATGAACAAATTAGGAATCCCTCATCTACTCTGTTGCAACATATGTATTTTTTCAAAGGTATTCAGCAGCATCTGTACTAGGGATAGCGTTTAATTTGAATTAACACTGTAATCGATCAATTGCATAAAGCATACCTTAGTTCTCTAAACTGCTGCAGGACATGCATTGATGGTAAATTAGCATCGGATTCCGTATCTTCCTTTTATTTTGGTATTACAATGGTCTCCTGTGCAAGTTAAGTTTCAGCCCTTAGCTAATTAAAGTTCAAATTTGTTAAGTCAGACAAGATGCTCAAGGAATTGGTACCTTCAGGCTGCAGTGGTAATTTCCTAATGCTTCCACCTCACTACAGTAGAAATTATAAACACTCTTAATTCTCCCTTCAGGAATCCTCAGCAACCTGTACGAGCTTTCTAACTCTGCCATGAAGTTTCATTCGTACCTGTGGTGATTATCTGAAGCATTGAGTCTTGCCTGTAATTCAGCTAGATCAGGCTTCTCCTGGGATGTGATTTCACTTAATAGTGATGCAGCTTCTCCACTGAATGAATAAAAGCAGGAGCTCCAGTGGCTACAGGAAATGTTCTGTGGTTAAATATTTTTTGTTTGTTTCTGTCTTCAGAGATTACATGTGATAACAAAGATTTTAAAAAACCCTTTCCTTATTTCCTGGATAACCACAAGAAAGAGAAGGGACAGATATTTGAAGGGGATAAGAAATGAACAGTACTAGGTAGCACTTAGTTCTGGATATTGATTTAACCCCACTTGACTACAGAAAGCCTGCTGCTGGCTGAATTTCTACTTAAGACAGATTCTCTACCAACTTCCTCCTATTCAGCTCATGTGAGCAGGAAAAACAGCTGGGACTTGTGTGGTTTACTGAGCAGACAAGTCCCGTGTGCTGGAGCCAGGGAGTATCCCGGCCTTAAGCTGGGCTCAAGATTCTGACTCATTACGTGACCCCGAGCAAATCATTTGACCTCCTTGATCTTCTGCCAGCTCAGACGGAAAATGAGGTAAAAAGCCAAGACTGCAGTGGAAATTTGGTTCTGTAACTGAACTGGATAGATGAAATGAAATGAGTAAACATACAGGTGTTTCCCTGCACTTACACTATTGATACTAATGGGAACCATAGCCGGATTTAAACAAAAGACAGAAACTAGCAAATGTTTTTCTGGCTGAAAAAAGTCTTTCATAATATGTAGCTTCTCAATAGAAACAAACCTTTACAAAGATGTTAAAATAAAGCAGCCAATGTGCTGTGACTACAAAGGTGCCATCCACGAAGAAAGTGACATTCATACAATCACTTTTGCTGCTCTTATATTTTCCCTGGTCCTTGACTTTGGCACTGAATTTGATAGCACCCACTTCCACTTGTCCTGCCTTCGACAGAAGATCCCTAGAAGTTCATAAACTGCTATGGAAGACTCTACACGATGGGCAGAAAGGGTCCTCACTGTCTCATTCCTACTTCTACCACTGTGTCACATTGGCATGTTTTTATCTTACCTACCTATAAAATCTTTGCAATGAGACATTCTTTAATATATTGAAATCAGCAATACTTGGAAATCCTAAGATCAGGTACCCAGTTTTTAAAAATGGTGGGTTTTTTTTGTTGTTTTGGAAAAAAGCTATCTACTTGTAAAAGTGTGATGAAAGCAATGGCTGTGGTTATGTTCAGATTGGGGTTTTAGTGCCTTCAGGAGGGAAGATCAGAGAAAGACATGGTACAATTAAAAAGAGAAGGGAATAAAGCACATGGTATAGCCTGAGCAGGAGCTGAAAATGGATAAAAAGAAAAGTTCTATGTTATTTTCCTTCTCCACCCATTCCCAAAGCTCCTTTAAAACTGACATTCTGGAAAAATTATTACAGTTCTGGTTACATCACAGGCCCCTTGACCAAGCTTGTTATGATGTCACCACAGCCACAAAATTAATTCAGGTCTTATTGCTCACATTGCTTTTATGATTTTTAATTATGTAGAACTGTTACATTAAAAGCTGCAAAGACCAACTGTAAGTTTGTTTGAACTTCCACTAAGAATTCAAGAGTGACTGACCTAGTCCTAGTTGTAGTTTTATGGCATTGTTTTATTCTTATTGCCATGCTATGGAAAACATGTTCATATAACTGAAATCCATCTGAGAGAGATCTTATTACCTGAAAAAATGGGGTTTTGATCTTTGTACATCAAAGGTAATCCTTTTCAAGTCTACAAATGGTTTAAGGACAGCTACGTGAACACCACCTTTATACTTGTTTTCTAAGAACGGCTGTCAGAAAACCCCCTCTTCCTTACTGCCCTTTAGTTTACATGACTTTTGGTTTTGTCTTTACAAATTTATAACTACGTATTAATTATATTTCTTTTCCACTGGTGCAAAGCAGACTCCAGCCATCAATGCCTTAAAGCATTAACTGGGAGTAAGGAAATTTTATTTGCTTTGTTATTAAGTCTGGGACATTTTCCCATATTTAGCATTAAAGAATTTTTTCCTCATGTATTTTTTTCCGGTTACTATGTGAGCCTGAAATTATTTTGAGTCTTTTGGCTCTGAGTATCTATTGCCTCTGATGGACTTCAGCCTGGTGCAAACTACCTACAGTGTAGGCGAGATAAAATCTGTAACTTGAACTAAATCCTACCCTACCTAAACTCCTGTCTTTGAAATAGAAGTAAACTTTCATCTGAGCTTCTGAGAGGAGTGTTTGAAAACAGAACTGGGACCTGAATTTCATGGCCTGATCCTGTCTTGCTGATTGGAATTGTCCTGTAGTTACACTGAAGTTACTTTGATTGGGGCAGTAAAGGAAGCTGTTTCTGATTCAGTCTGATTCATCATGCCCAGACTTCTTTCTCATGACTGATTAAACAAAACACCATTTCTTGTGTGTGCTGGTTGCTATGGTAACCAGAAACACTGAACATCAATGAACCTGATTAGAAATTGTGATTCTTTATATTCAGAAATACATCTTTTGTGTGGAGACTTTCTTACAAGTTTGGATTCATGAGTTAGCTTTGGGAAAGCAATCTCTAAATTTGCTCCCACAAATACGTATGGACTTAGGTGCACATAGGAGTTTGTACGTGCAAATTAGCATTTTCAGAAGAAGCAAACAAAGGCAAATGATTTGTTTAAGATGTGGATCTGAGAAGCCTGAGTTTGTTCCCAGATTCAAACACAAACATCTTGTTTGGCCTTGGACCTTGTCACATAAAGAATTTTTTTAAAAGGCCTGGACTTTGGGGCACTTCTGTTTTCAGGCACAATAGATACCTTAAGCCTGGTTTTGGTTTTTTTCCCAGATATTCTGTATATTTGTGATTTTAGTTGTCGTCTGTGAGAAACTTGTTTCCCACTCTAAAAACATGTCTCAAAGCAAGGCAATATAGCATAAATACTTTGTTTTCATGTAAAAGCCCATTATGTGGAACATCGTTTCATTTCTCTTTTCTGGACCATTGGTGAGACTTTCTTAAAATAAGAAAGATGATGTTGTTTTCTTCTACCAATAGGTTCCAGTTGCTAGGTTTTTTTAGTGCTGTGTTTTTCACATAACTAACATATGAACTAATCAGATCATTTTAATTTATGAATAACAATTATACATAATGGATGTCGTTTGACACGGAGATTATAGCAGGATGGATCCAGCTTCAAAAATGAATCTGACTTGGCCTGAATCGATTGTGTGGAACAGAGAAGCAGCTTTGATCTTGACTCATGTAACTGTGTTCAGAGAATTTTACTGTTCCTCTAAGTGCACCTGCTTAGGCCTTTGGAAAGGATGTTAAATGTATGGAGAAGTTGTTATTGCACTTACTCTTACCTGTGCAAGGATATCTCCCTGTTTGTAACCCATGTCTGGAGTGAGATTCCATCATTTTTCCTCTCTTTACACGAATGCTGCAGGGACAGGCATTAGCTCCTGATGTCTTAGCCCTTATAAACTCCTAGTAGACAAGTTCAGAGATCTCAAGTATGAAAGTAGTCTCGCTAGACTGTAATGGAGAGAGGCCTAACATTGACAAAGTCTGAAACATTCATGTGATGGGGTTGGTATGAGATATCTGAGATTTCTTTTCCTCACAAGGAGACCCGAAATGAGCTAGCATGAAGAATGAATTTACAAATTCCCTGCAGAATATGATTTGTCCTGGCCATGGGAAGGTCACTGGTAGGGCAGTGTGGGTAGGATTAGAGATACCGACTTAGCTTGATGATTTATTTTTGGTTTGAAACTAATATCAATTTCTGTTATAGTGCTTGGTTGCAGTCCATGACAGATGGGAAGAATCCACAGCCATTTGAACTGCTTATAATATTTCAGCATTTACTGCTGAAACCCTGTAGTTCATTGTGTTTTATTTTAAAGAGAAGTGACTAAAACAAAAAAAAAATCATAAATCAATTTTTTTTCCTCTTTTTTCTCTCTCCCCCCACTCTTCTTTCTTTCCCTCTTTCTCTCTCTCTCCCCTTCTTCCCTTCTTTGGAAGGCCTCCAAGAGATACATTAGGAAATCTAGTGCCAAATGCCAACAAAGACTGAACCACTATCAGGATAAAAAGGGCACACAAACTAAGGACTTTTTTATTTTACTATATTACAAATAAAATGCTGAGTACCCAGTCATCTGAATCAGACATTAAGCTTTTTGAAAGAATTCCATTTGATTAATAATTGTGTAACAGCTTTTCATCCAACGCTTTGTTTAAACTGAAGCTTGGGAGTTTGACGCCCAGACATGTTTCTTCCAACCAAGTTATAATAGAAGTACTCCCTAACTGCAGGTGCCCACGAGCTTTAAAAGGTGCTGAAAGATTGTTAAACACACTGAGACTCAATGAAGTGATTGTATTTTATTTTATCTTATTTGAGAAAGTTATCCAAAATATGACAGAGACCTGATAGTAGAATTCAGGAGTCCAGACTCCATTCAGCACCATAACTTTGGAAGAAACTTCTTCATTATTCCTGTACTCCATGGAAATACCAGCTTCACCAAAATCTCATACAAGACTAAAGTTGAATTTGCCAACATTCCTTTGCTATTGATAGTCACAAATTACTAAAAGCATTAAAAAGTTACAGATTATTCTTTATTCTTGTCTCTATGGTTAATCTCTCCCAGAAGATGATGAAAGCTGGAGGAAAACAGCCTGGTGCTTGTTTGACTGTCCCAGAAGTAGTATATTAAATAGGACCAATTCTTATATTCCTCTAATAAACTACAATGTGCTGAATGAATTACCTGACAGTGCTAAAACACAGAAAGTGTCCAGGGAGGGGAGGTTCAAGTCTCAGTCATGGCATGGGCGCCTTTATGGTCTTCTTGGATATGAAGCTACATCATCTCCCATTCATTGGAAAGATTAGGTAGGAAAAGTTTATGTAGGAAAATTGCTTCCTTTTGATGTACAAGCAGCAATAATCATATTGAAAATAGGATGATATCGTCAGGCTCTGCCTGAAGTTGCTGTCTCTTTGTAGAACTACTTACCAGACTGGCTAAGATTATAAGATTTAATTAGTGTATGGTAGGTTTGGATGAAAACCAGAGACATGTAGGTGATTCTTAGGAACAAGGGGTGGGTGAATAGTCAAGTC
>NW_010186257.1:26657-67312 GCF_000695765.1 Mesitornis unicolor | reverse complement strand
GAAATCCTCTGAAAAGAGAGGGATTTAATGCTGCCACTAATGTGTCTAACCTCTGCTAATGCCACTAATAGTTTCTCTGCAGGGCAACTATTCTCTCTGTCCCTTTCTCCACTGTAGTGTATTGAGGACTGAGCTTAGGCTACCGTATTCATTTGCTGCTGTTGGTGGTAATAAACTCAGCTGACTGCACTGACAGGTATGAGATATTGCTACCAAAGACATAGGGAAGAGGTTTACCCTGTAAAACAAATTCTGCCCGTTTCATATACAGATCTTCCTCTGCCAAAGGGTTCTATAAACTCCAAAGCTAACCAGTACTGCAAAACAAGTGGTCTTTAGTAGACAGCAATTAAGGAATTAGGGGGTTTCTCTAAAAGGGAAAGTCCTTTGCAGTAAAATAGGTGCCATGAGAGTGACAAAGTGATTATGGGGCTTCTTTGGTGTTGAAAGGAAATGCTAGTCAAGCTGGCTCCAAGGCCCAGCAGGTGGGTTCCCCACCTGAATGGTCCCTGGGACATGTGGCTGCACCTCAGAACAAAGGGACCGCAGACAGTTTTGGATGGGCTCACAGACAGAGTCTGAGCCATGAGATAAAATCTTGAAAGAAAGAGACAAGACTTGAATTCAGTTTTAAGGAGAAAGAGGTTTTGGACTAGGATGGAAAAAAGGAAAAGTGAGAACTGTCGAAAGGAACTGTAAATAAAAGTAGATGAAGCTAATGTAAAGATTCAGTGTCCACTGGCTGGTCATTTGTCTACTGAAAGAAACAACTTCTCAATTTGCTGTGGACCAACTGATCAGTACAATGAGAATTCATTAACAGAAACACAAACCTGTCTTGTTATTAATGCTAACCCATTTTTTTGTTAGCCTGTTGTTCCAATGTCCTGTGCTTTGGGGACAGTTACAGGATGTAAGTCCAACAGTGACAGAAAGGGAGGGAACTTCATAAGAATGGGACAGAAAGCAGGTGTGTGATGGACTGGGAAACATCCTTCTCATTGTAAGTAATCTCATCTAATTTATTTTGTCTTTTTCTGGTTACTTTAGCTAAGAGATAAGAATATCAGCCTGAATATCTGATCTGCTTGCTGTTGGATGTTGGAATTAGAGATGAACAAGAACCCTGATATGTCATAAACTATAGTGAATTGCATTGGTTTTTATGCTCTGCTTCTGTGTGCCTCATTTGATTTCCTATGTATCTGCTTCTTTATTTCACACCTCCATATTCTCGTCCAATTAGTTGTTGTTTCTTCCCTTCTTTGCCACTCTCGTTATCGTGGTGATTTCTGTACAGTGGACAGCTGTCCACCAGGAATTAGTTTCACCCCCTAGTTTGCTTCTCAGTTGCCCAGTTGTGGTGACTTTCCATCACGAGTGACCTGGATCCCATTGATCCCTTTGACCCGAGCTCAATGCCTTTTTCTGTGATGGGCTCAGATTAGCTGCTGCCAGGGACAGGGAGGAGATACTGCAAATCCTTCTCTTGTGAAATAGAGTCTGACCACGGAACCAGGATTGTGTCCAAAGTCCTGGAAGAAGCTTAAGCTACTTGAATTTTCACGTGTAACAACAAAAATGGCATTCTTGGCTCACTAAATTATAGCTTTCACAAGGCCAACACTGCTGTTTGTTTATTCTCTCTTGCCATACTACCTTAGTTAGGAATTCATCATGTCCGAGACCCTAAAATACAGAGTCAAACAATGCCACTGACAATGATCCAGAGTCCTCATTACCTTCCTTCCTTAGCTATGGGCAGCTAGTCTTGCATATATCATCCTAACAATATTTACCCAAAGCCATGAAAGCTGCTGGAATTGTGCTTTGCCTCTGCTGTACAAAGTACACGTTTTAATAGCCAGGGGTCAAAAGCAAATTGACTTTTTAGAGGGAAACAGGCTGCTCCTCAAAAACTATTAGGGATTCTGTCATCTGGAATATCCCTATCCTGTTGACCTTATTTACAGATTTCATGAAAATACAGCTTCATAACATTGATGTATAGACGCTCTAGCATTCAATTTCTTTAAAGGATGCCTCCATATGAAATAAGGATGCTGGTCATGAATCCATGCATGCTGTGGCAATACTAATGAGAGTACGGACTGTGGAATATATTGCACACAAAGGCTTTTTAAAAATGTAGTCATACACACTTCGGAAATAAAGCAATTTGGCATCTTACCATGGCTACAAATGAGGTAGTGTCATGGGAGGGGGAGTCGGGTAATAAAAGTGACAGTTGCGGAGGGTTATTGACAGCTTTTTCTGTAATTGCAAACTGGGTCTGCATTTCTCCACATTGTCCAGGCTCTGGTCTTCTTTAAGAGTAAAACACAACCATAGGATGGTAACATTTCGTTCGGTCTCTTGGAATAGTACTGTATTGTAAGCAGTTAAAACATCTTTTATTATTATTTTTTTTATGCTTTTTATTATGATAATCATGCTCACAAACATAATTCAAGTGCTTCAAGGACCACATAGAGCAAGTAGGTACGATAGACACAAGGCAGGTGTTATACAAGCGGAAGGACCAATATGAGGGCAAGAAAAAAAGCTGGATTTTTTGTGAGGGAAAAAGCAGGTGGACTCCATTAGAAGCATGAGTCTGCACAGTGGAAAGAAAAGGGAAAAGAACTGTGCAAGGGAGACAAATAAAGGGAGGGTATTTTAACAGCTATGGATGAGGACCAAAGCTGAGGTGTAGAAAAAGTGTGGGAGGCTAGAGGAAATAATCAGGAAAAAAAAAATCAGTAGAAATACAGGAGGTCCTTTCTGGCCACCCAGACATCCCCATTTTGCCTGGGTTGGATCTGATGTTTATCTGGCTGTTCTCTGGACTCCGTCACATTGTGCACAGTGAGGGAAGTGTCGCCTACTCACTGCCCAGCACAGCTCTGCACTGGGATTGCTGGCTGAGAGCTGGCACCAGTTTTGCCCAGTGTGCAGTACTGCAGTGTTGTGCTATTTGATGAGAGAGACCACAGGAGAAAGCAGAGCAGTGACCCCTCTGCCCCGATAACGACTGCCTGCAGCAATCCACACCATGGGGAAAGACGAGAACATTTCCTGAACTCAAGCAGTTACAGTGGGACGTTTATACCAAAGCATGAAGACAAATATCAGAAATGTTCTATAATTAACATAAATTCAGAGATTGTACTCTGCATGGTTTACTAGACGGGGGTACAAATCACCTATTGAGATTTATTATGGAGTTACTGAGTGAAGGAGAGCTGAGGGATATGAAACACAGGGAGAGGAGGAACACGGCCAAATGAAAGAGCATGGCTGAGCACCAACAGCAGGCAAAGGGCTGAGCCTTCACTGACCACCAGTCAAAATTTAGAGTGACATCAGGATTCCTTAAAGATTCAGAGTGATCTCTAAGGAAGATTCAAAAGAGGTGAAAACACTGAGTTTAGAAATGCAAGTAACGATGTGTTTTTTTGTCTAGAAGTGCAAATGGCAATTGCTTTTGGGAACCAGTGGGAGAGAACAGATCTACCTGAAACAAACAGGCTTGGGATTCCTGGCCCCATTGCTGATAAGGGCTGGTAAACTGAGATCCTGCAGTCCGAAAGAGCAACCCAACAACAGGCTCTGCTGATGCTTAGGCAGATTTGGATGGACACAGGGGAAGCCCAGGGAGTGTCCTGTTTAGGGGCTTCTGCCAGACCTGTGACTTCTCCATTTGTTTTTAGTGTCTCCATCTTCTCTCTTATTTAAACAAACTTAGCAAGAGGGCCTGGAAAGGCTGGAAGTGTTTATTTTGCTTATCTTTCCTGCAATTTTGGTGAATTCTGTACTTGTCTGGAATGCCCTAATGCTGTTTGTGATCTTTGGGTCACAATACAATGGCAATCATTGTCAAATGATAGTATTTATGAATATGACTGTATGATCATCTTTACCATACGTGTACGTCATTAACAAAATGACAGCAAAATACTGTGGGGTTATGTAATTATCTTTCAGAATATCTCTATTTCTCTTTTAGATTGAAAAGTAGGTGGTTTTTTTTACTTAAATCTATATCAGTCTGTTAAAGCTATGCTATATTTTGCAAAGAAAACAATTCACCAGTGTGACATAATTTATCAGAATTCAGCATTCAGATGTGCAAGGAATCATATACACAAATATCCAAAGTGCTTTCTGATAAAATAACATAAAATAAACCAAAACAACATATAATACAACTGCACTTCTGTGGTGCACAATCGTCTTTTGCCTGTGAGGATAAAGTTATCAGGAATAAAGATCTTTAGACAGAAACAAGTACACTCATTTAGCTTTCATGACCTTGACCAGCAGTGCATTTTGTGTCTGGAATACAGAAATTTATAGCAAGTGTTGCACGCACTTTTAGCCTGCATTTTTTGCTTGATCAATAGATCAAAATTGAACGATATTACTAGTGTAGAGTCAGCAATTCAGTTTAATAGACAACTTATGAAATTACACACAACCTTATAGGCATTTAAAACTGTTAAAAATCAATTTCATGTTTGGCAAAGAGTCGGCGTAGCTCTGTCAATATGGAGTGGCACAGCGAGGTCGTACAGCAGCAAATCCTGCTCTCAGGTGGTCATGTAATGAAAGAATAACACCATTAAAATCAGTGGGGTGAGTAACTTTACAACAGCCCGTAATGGGGCAGGATGTGGCTTTTATGGGAAGAGTCTCTTCCCATTGAACACTGAGGTGCCAGATGCAGATTACTGACATGAATTGAGTTTACATTTTCACTGATGAGTAGAGGCCTACCATTTTTACTCACAAAAATGTCTAATCGGTGTATCTATATGTCAACTCATATACATTGATTATATATACTGATACATTGAGTTAGTTCATAAGTAATTATTCTTCTAATAAATGATAGAAATGATGTTCTGTACAACATTGCTTACTGACAATTTGACACCTGACTCTCATTTGTCTCCTCCAAATTGTGTATGACAATGCAAATCCTCATATATCAGGGTGTCTGTGCAGCATAAATGTGCTGTTTCAAATAAAAGAAACAAATGCTGGGGCAAATCTCCATCTTCTGTCACTGTGCTGACATGTAATTGTTGGCATATTTTAAGCAGGTAAATTTAAAATCCTTTTCCAATCATGAAAGTTTGCTTCTGCCTTTAACCTGTGCTTTTCTAGACATGTCAATAGAGTCAACTCCTATAGGTGTTCATGTGTGTACCTTAGTTAAAATAAGAGTTATTTTTCTGAGATAAGTAAACTTTGGATATGACTGCCAGCCATTCTCAACTTGTGCAACCAGAGGTGAAAGTGAGGGATCGAGAAGTTGAGAGGATTGAGCAGGACTGCAGACCAACTGATTACACCGTCAGTTGTATAGAGGGGAAAGCCAAGTAAATTCTACATGTTTCTGGTTTAGTTTTCTCCAAGACTAAAGACTAAATCATTGTTGGTGCTATTAGAGCACATCTATAGATCATTGCTTTATGTCAGGGAACAGCGTGGGCCTGCTACCACTTAAGGGAAGGTGAGCCTGGTGCGCAGGGTGACCCCTGTGGTGGCAGTGCCCTCACTCATCTTGGCACAGTCTTACACGGTCTGACCATGATGTCAAGAGCCAGGAGCTGGTAGCAGAGTCCATCCAGAGCTCCAAACAAGGAAAGTGATAAACCAGCTCCAGGGTCCATCCAGGGAGCCCAGTCAGGAACGGAAGGAGACAGGGAATGGGCTAGAGACAAGACTGCAACATGGGTCCAAAGTCCAGCCAGGAGATGAGGCCAAAGACAGGACTTAGAGACAATCAGTAACACACATCTGAAGCACTCATGCGGCCAACAAGCTGCCTACCACGTTGGTCCAAGGTCCAGCCAGGAGGCCCGCCTGGAGGCAAAGCATATCTACAAAATTGTTCCTGCAAGGACTGAAAGGCTCCACTTAAACAGAGCACTTGAACCCAGAGGCAGGGGAGTGGGTCCCGGGTGAGGTGAGTCAGGGCCATTAAGACCTATTATTGCCTGCAGATCCCCGGTGCTTTAGAAAAGATTGTCCTTTCACTGAAGAGCTTTGTCTTTTTGTGAGAGAGAAAAATATAGAGAGTTAAAATACAGAAATTGTGCATCTTAGTTTCTCAAGGTGCCTTAGTAGCGCAGGTTTTCTCTGTATTTGTAGTGGCAAAATGAAGTAATCTTTTAACTAATATTTTAGTTGTTTTTCCTAGAAGGAATCATAATGGAACAAGGGAGTTAAGAGAATAACTGGAAAGCCTATAATGGTGTTTTAAAATTTTGTACCTCTAATATGTGGTCGCTACCAAAGCTCTGCAAATAGATGACAGAATTTGAAGCTGCTCTATAGAAATTTTTGAATATTGTATACTGACCTGTATATTTTGGGAGTATTGAATGCATTACTCCAGTGTGTTTGTCTAAAAGGCTGTGGGAGGATGAAGAAGCAAGAAAAAAGAAATTATTGCTGAGAAGTGCCTTATCTGGAGCCCACACTTGAGAGCTATCGAGGGACAATGGTTGAGCCATTGGTTTTGAGAACTTTGTCTTAATCTCCTGCTGAGTTTACAGTACTGGTTTTATCTAGGAAGGGCGAACCCTGAGAACACAGAAGAATAACCCCCTTGTGACTCTGGATGTTTAAAGGGGATTCTTCCTCAAAAGAGAGGTTGTTTTTTTGTTGAGGGAGACAGGCTGACATGGGCAATGTTTGAGTAAGTAAGGCCTGCCCATCCTAATGGGTAATGGGAGTGTACCTTTGACAAAGATAAACCAGAAATGCCTCCAGCTTCTCAGAATCTGGTTTTTTAAATGACTGCTTTGATTCTACAGTTAAATAATGAATGTTTTCACTTTGCGGAGCTGTTTTGTCAATATATATTATCAGCAGTCATTGACTCTAAAGTGGGACTAAAAGGGCTGTTAACAACTGACCTAATGCATATGTGGCCGATTCCTGTTAAACCGAATGTGTCTAACTGAATAATGTTATAAACTCAAAATATCAGTTTTATATTTATTCTAGTTTAGTAAATCAGGGCTGGGTAAAGACACAGTGTGGCTATGAATGATGAGCTTTAGCACAAATGGGAAGATTACCACTGTTTTGTGCACTGCAGTGTTTTATAATAAACACTTTGCTACCACTTTTGGGACCTGCTTAAGCCTAAATTATGAACTACCATGTAACAAATTTTGTAAAGCTGTGAAATTAAATGAAACAAATACAACTGTGTACTTGGTAATTATTTACCATATAATTTCCATGCCACTGTTTAGTACTACATTGCAATTAAGTGATCAATAGTGCCTACGAGTGCCAGGAGGACTCCCATTATATCCATGGTCTGCAAATAAGCTGTTATCAAATGAAATGAGCTAAACTGCACAGGAAATACTGGAGGTACTGATCCAAACCACAGGTGGGTGATGCAGTTGTCACACAGCCTGGCTACATGCTTATTTCCATCTATAAATTCAGAAAGATAATGCTACTATTTCTTTCATCAGAAGTGCTTGTGGGCCTGTATGCTGAGAAGCCCATATAATATATAGCATATAGGTCAGCTCAGAAGAGAAACTGCAGCTCTGAATCATGCTCTTTATATACCCACAGAATTCAGCTTTGTAATCCGCTAGGAGAAGGAGTCCTTGTTTTCAAAGTTATTCACTGAGAAACCAAAAGCCGGTGAGTTTCAGTGCCACAAAAGAGCTGGGGGCCTCTTGCATAAGCTTCACATGCCCGGTAGAGAATTCTCCTCTGCCTGGCTCCACCACATGGGAAGCACTGATATTCCTGCTCTCCGATCAAGGAGAGATGGATGAGGGTGGCAGAAGGTATTGCAGCTTTGTATTTGTGCAGCCACTGCATGGTAGAGGGTAAAAGTGGAATTTCCCATTCAGTGTCCTGCTGGTTGTTGGATTCAGTCTTCACCCATTTATTACCCATTTCAGCAGTTCTTACTGTGGAAATGTGGTGGGTATGGTGATAAAACCTCTGCGGACTTTGCCCAAGACTTCCCCTGAATTAAAACTCAGGAAAAGGCTCATCTGCAAGGTCCCAGAAGGAAGGACAAAGATGGTAGTGTGCCAGCCAAGTGAATTGTAACATGAGAGGTTATACTCAAATTTTGCTATAAACTTTCATTGGAGCAGGACCAGGAGCCTTTTGAAGAAGTCTGCCACTTTGCAGCATGGGGAGGCCAATGAAATATTTCTCCTGGCTAAGAACTGACTGAATATTTGGAATAAAGGGAGCGGTAGCTTAGAAGGAGAATTTCCATGGTTTTCAGACTATACATCAATGAGTTACTTGCGGTTCCTTCTTGTTGTTTACTTAACTCGTATTTTCAAATGTCTCTCTTTGTCCACTTCTGGCACTGAAATATGAGTCGGGGCACGACAATAGAAAGTGGAAAGGCACATTCCCCAGTTTTTGGGTACATTATTCCATGAGTCTCTTTTGTCGTTGCACATGACCAATTGACCTTTGAAACTGTGTCAGAAATAACTCCGCATCTTGATGGATGACACTGACCTTAATAACAATAACAAAAAGCGAGGAAAAAATGCGGTTCCTTTGCTCTGTAATCACCATGGATTGCTGGCTGTCAGGCTCAGACTTTCCTTATTGTTCTGCTCATTTCCAAGGCAGACAGCATTACAATGGATTTTACTTATTGGCCAGCACAAGAGCTAAATGTGAACTGGGGAGTGCCAGAGCAGCAGCCAGGACTTCATGGTATTAACAGAGAGGGAAAGGAGCTCCAGAGCTGACTTTAAATACACGGCAGGGACTATGCAGACAGGAGCGTTACAGTTTGCTGTGGTAAACTGAGATTCACCGGTGTTTTTTCAACTTTATTTAAAACATAAAAAATAAAAAGTCTTTCAAACACTGTAGCATTTACACCTAGCAGCATTCATAGTTGAAGATAGTTTTGCCTCCTGATAACAGACAATATATCCGTTATCATTGTGTGTGTATTCCATTAAGAAACCGATCTGGATTAGCATCTTGTGGGCAGATTATGGAATGTACCCTTTGTATTCATGGCTGAAATGGAATAATGGGATTTACCTGATACAGAGATCAGATCAGGCCTTGTTTAAAAGAACAGACAAACCAAGAATGGGAACTTCTGTATCAATCCAAGTAAGGAGAAAAAAAAAAGAAACAGAACGGCTCCAGCTTCTATAATAATTTTGTCCTAATGTGGCATGATACAAACTACTTATTATCTTTGACAAAAAACCCCCAGCTTCTATGCAACCATTCAGTTTAAAATGCCCTAATTTAAAAATATTTATAAAAAAGAGGTAGGTAGAAATACGTTATATGGAGTTAAGGAAACAAGTGCTATATTGGTTTGATAGATCTTTTATCCCTCTAAGTTTAGGAAGCGGAGAATATTCCTGGTACACAATTTACCCAAGTTGTCTAAAGAAGTGAGCCTTTACCCTGGTGCTTTAACAAAGGCCATTGTGAATCTATTCCAATCCGGTGCTTTTCCAGATTTCATGCCCATTAAAGCATCAATTACCTCTGACATTTCTATCAGCCTCCTATTAAGTTTGCAGTTACTAAATTTCAAGAAATCATGAGCAAATTAATCCAGGCATTAATCAGACTACAGAGGGAATAACTTTAAAAAGGAAAAAAAAGAGATCAGTATAATTTATGATAATAGGTTTTCAAATAAATGTATTCCTTTAGTTAATAATTTGTTCTCTTGTGACTACATACTTGATACTACACTGGAAGCGGTTGTTTTTCTGACTAGATCTATTAGTTAATGTTTACACAGCACTTTGAAGATGTAAAGTGCTATATAAATGCAGACTTGTTATTGCTAGATCAGTCAATAATATAGTTCTCATCGTTCTCTTTGTAAAACATATTTAACAACTGTAACTATCCTGTGAAAGGAGTCGTTTCTTCTTTCTTTCTCATATTTTTAGAGGACCTTCAGTTGTGTTGGTGGATTTTCAGTTGGAGGACTTTTTTTTAATAAGAACATTGAATAGCCACTCCATCGTACTGAAGAGACCCAGGAGGGAGACAGGCTAAAGTTATTATTACTTATTATTACTTACTATTGCTTCAATTAATGGGTTCAAAAGCCCACTGGACCTGGAATCAATAAGATCAGAAACTGAATAAATTAGTTATAATTACCCTGTTTATTTTCCTCTCCCTATATGATTGAATACCTGTCTTGTAACACAGGGATGGGTGTACATCTCAGTGAATTGAGTTTTGAAATGATAAGGATTAACTGAATTGAAATAAACACTATTTTCACAGGGGTTTGTTTTGGGGATGCACAGCAGGGGACATTCTACATTGTATGCTGAAGTCAGGTTACATATGGAGACACACAATGGGAAAGTAGTTAAGGTTTAGTTGAATTTAGGGGCTTGAAATACTCAAAGCTGGTGGGAGTTCGGTTGTTTGCAAGGAAGGTCTCAGATACCAACCCAGTTGTTCCTAACAAAGAGATGGAGTCGCTGAAATGCAATGCTTATTTTTCTCTCCGACTTCTTTTATTTAACCTTACAAATATTTCAGCCTATTGCTGAGCTTTTATATGGCGAAGTACTCTGTACATCACATCCTTATTCTTTCAGAACAAAATGAAAGCTAAGCAAAAGAATAAGAAAGTGAGAATAGGGACATTGCAGACAGACACCTAAGAGAGTGTGATTAATACCACTCACCAGTTTTATAACGCTTTTGTCTACTGGCACTGGCCTGGAACAAACAATAACAAACCAACCATAATGTAACATCCCCTGAGAGCCATTTGGATCATGCAGGAGCTGGGAAGCCGACAGCATGAGCTAGTGAGAACTGTTCTAATTACTTGTTAAGATACACTCTGAAATCTGGCAAAGGGCTCTGTACTGAGTGCCACAAATGGTGCAGCAGTGCCACCACCTGAAAGAAAGGGAGACTCTAGGGTTGTAGGAGAAAGTAGGGAGGGTAATTAAAGTAAATGAAATCAAAGGAAGGGTCTGATTTTTAAATTTAACTGAAATCCTGCTGCAGCCATTCCTATTGAGGCCAGCCTTTGGCCTTTCTTCCAAAAATCTGTTTGTTTTCATCTCTAGCACCAAATCCAGGAGGTATTGGGTAAGATATGGATATGAAACCTGAGCAGGAGAGCAAGGAAGCTGTAACAGGAAAGGCTTCTCCTTGCCTGTGGCATGGGAAGGTGCAATGGAAGGAAGGAAGATCCAGCAGAGATCAGATCAGGCCTCCATCAAGATGCTCGCAAGGAAGCAAGCAATGGCTCGCTTTTCCCCTGAGCTCCTCCTGGAGACTGATGTTCCTTTTGCATGCCTCCCGCTTTTCTGTCCATCTGCACAGGAGGATTCCAAAGGTACTGGAAAATGAAGAGAGGTAAGAAAGAACTACAGACTTTTCACCCTCCGTATCTTTACATCAGTCTCACAGTTGATGCCTGTATGACAAGACACGATAGGAAGAAGTAAGCTCAGCAAGAAAATGCATTTGCTAAGGATAGCAGCTGAACAACCTTGCCTTCAATCTCTTATCTATTGAAAGAGACACTTTTCTGGTGTGAGGTCCCATAGCCTGTGGCATACCCGATGGGTCATCTTGAAAGCCTTACATACATCAGTGTCAAATAATTTGAAGAAAAAGAATTGTACTGCTTTCTGATGGCAACCTCTCTCTTTGCTGTATGCCAGGGAGTGTTATTTCTTTATGTTAAATTAAATGTGCAATGTTTTAATATTTCTATAGGAAACCCCAGTACTTATTGAGGAGTCTTGAATCCTATGATTATGCCAAGAGAGAACACCACAGAAAGAGGCAAAAGCTGTCTATATAAATTTGTCACTATAAAGCTTTAAGGGATTTAAGATTGTTATCTTTGGCTGACTTGAAAGACCCATATATTGTGGCTCCTGAAGACAAAGTAAGACTGAAATGTGCAGTTTAAATAATTTAAAATTTTTAACCAGGAGTCATTGTTGGTATTTTCTGCATTTGAAGTGGTTTTGCATTCAGAATTTCAGGCCCCTGTTATTCTTCTGCAGTCCTGATGTCTGTGAATTGGAATCGTGGAATCTTCACAAACAAGGCTCTGTTTTCATTTGGAACATTATATTCCATTTAATATCAGTTATGTGGATTCAAGTTACTTGATAATGTTTTGTTTGTTATACAGCATCCAGGCAAGCCTACCCGAGCACAATGCACCAACATGTTATCAAAAGCAACTTGCTGATGATCCACCAGTCACTATCAGTGCTGTCTTAGTTATGTCAGGTTTCCACTGTTGTTTTTAAACAGTGTTTAAATACTGTTCCTAAAAAGTAAAGAAAAGAAAGATGTTTCCCAGTTGGGAAGTAAACTGCTGAAGTGTTTCTATCCATTTACTGGCCTTGTGTATGATGCAAAAGCCAAACAGGTGCACAACGGAGAGCTAAAATCTTCCGGGAGCCTGTCAAAACAAAGCCAGCCCCCTGACTCTTTTCTGCTGAGGTGAGTCTAAGAGGGAGCCGTCCTGTTTGTTTTTTCCCAAACAAGGAGGAAGCACTGAGCTTCATTTTCCTATATCTTGTTTAGCCACCTTGATTAGAGTCTATATTCAGGTTCCTTAATGGACAGCATATTATATAGGTTGTTTGAGGTTAAGTAACAATGGGGAGCATGGCTAGCGCAGTTTCCCATGTCTCTAAATATAAACACAATAAGAATCCTGTTAAGACAATGAAGCAAGATAGAAGCAGGCTTGCTGCTCCCGCGCGTAGGTTCTTTTTCTTGTTTTCTGGCCATTATGTAAACTGACATTCTGCTTTTCCCATTTGAGAACAGACCTCTGCCTTATCATCATCACAGCAGATGTGCCCAGAGAATGTTTACCAATAAGGAAAAGAGACACTGCCGTTGTCTGGGTTGTTATTTCCTACAACAAAGAATAGGGAAGTTGGGATGAAGGGAGGAGGACGGAAGGCAGCCGGTGTTGAAACGCCTCGGTGACAATGTAAGCAGAGCCCCTGACGTGTGGTTAAGAGCAGAGCAGTTGCGTAGCTACCAACTTCATTCAGAAGTGTAGGTGTATGGCAGAAGCGTTAACTGCCACCCAGATCTGTATGTATGTATCCATACCCACAAGCACAATGTTGCAGTATCTTTTGATGCAAGCTTTTTTCCCCCCACACAGTGATAGCTACACCAGATCAAACCCTCCTGGGCGAATTCGTGACACCTGTGTGAACTGGGTTTCAAACCATGTAAGCCACATCTACGTCAGGTTCTGTTCATTCTAGTGCAGGTCATTTACACCAAAATTAATTAGCTTAATTATTAGTAATGTCACCTTGAGGCAAAAGTCTCTGTATCAGTAAGGTCAACAAGTATTTTCTACAGATGCAGGAGAGGTTGGTAACACTAGAAAACTGAATCTCTGCAAAAATAGAAAATGCCTGCTCTGGAGCAAAATCAAATTAAAGTATAAACAAAGGCAGAATAGAGCAATTTATAAGCAGGAAGAATGTTTGTGCAGTAATAGCAAAATCTGAACTGTTAAATATTCATGAATATAGCTGAATTTAATAAAGACAAGAAAGTTACAAGATTCAGCTCAGCTCTGGATCTGAACTTTTCTCCTTGCTCAGGTAAGAAATTTCCTTCTGCCCAAAGTGTCTGTGACTGCTAAAAAGCAGTTTCTGAGAGTCATGAAGTATTTAGGCCTGGGTTTTTAGGTTGCATCTTTGTCTAAAAAAGCAAATTAAATGTCTTTTGAAAATGTAAGCAAACTCCAAAAGCTCCTAAACACTCATTTCAACCCATCATGCCCTTAAGCTGTCACTGCACTTGTGGCTCTGTAGTTTCTGCATGATACAAATTATAATTTTCCCTAATTAAGTGTTAGGAGAAGTCTTTAACTGGTACTTGAGGAAGATCTTGGAGCACAGACAGTTAAAGAGCATAAAGAGCTGAGAAGTGGTTTTGCAAGTAGTGCAGCCTTCATGCTGTTTGTTTCTCAGTGAATCAAAAGGTTCTTTAAATTTTTGCAGTGGGAATAACAGGCACAGAGTTCAGGTCTCACTTATCTGGCTAAGAGAAATATAAATCAGAGGTAAAAAGTGAAATACTGACCCTGTTAACAAGTAAATGTAGAGTGTCAGGACTTGAAGTCATTCTGATTTCTCCAAACTATAAATGTTAAAGCCCAGTAGTGTCTACACTGGAGTGAAAATGCATCAAATTGTGTGTTCAGTAAACCCAGCTTCACTCTCTGCTGCAGCTGATGCCCAGTACAGGTATAGCCAGAAGCAGAATTTGTCTTCTTGCGGTTGTTGGAAAATACTCAGCCTCGAGACAAAGTGTCACCATCTGCAAGCGAAGGTCCTGGCAGCTGTATTCCAGGTGGCCGTTTCACTTATATTAATATCACTTCCCCCTCTGTGTCCATCCCTTTGTGGCAGTTTGGAGATGCCATAGATATGGAAAGCGAGGGCACAAGGTTAGTTCTTCTGCACCGGAGTCGACACACTTAATATATATTTCAACCTTCTGGGATTTGGTGGAGTGGTTCATTAGTGCAGTGGAACTTAATGAAAGCTCTAAGCTTTTTCTTTCAGGTATTTATCTCTCTAATTATGCTTTTTCTTGTTTTTATCAGAAATACTTATTTTTAGAAAGCTACGAGGTTAATAAGCCTGGAATTTTAAAAGATGTCTTTGTGTAATTGTTACGACACATTTTATATGCACTGCAACATCATACTCCTGTAGAGAAGAAAATCTATATTCTCCATCATACTTTAAAGACTAATTCCCTGGAGTAATCTCCATTCTCTACTAGTTTATTCTAAATAACATTGATTTTTTTTCTGGGAGATTAAAACCTGCCTTGAATATTGTGAATGGTTTTGTTGTGTAGACCTTCATTAATAGACTCCCTGCAGCTTAATTCTGTTTATATAAGTTGAAAACAATAAAAAGAGTTGACAGTTTTGTCAGTTGTTTAAAAAAAATATAAAAAAAGGAAACGCAGACTTCTCCTCCCCCTGATGTAGCAAGCAACGTTGCTGTAAACAAACTTCAAGGAAGTGTTTAGGAAGCTCTGAGCTCTACTCAGGGCAGAGCAGGCTGTTGAGTTAATCTATGAAATGTTAAATCATGCAGCAAGTGAGCCATAGGCCTCGCTGTGTGCTTTGTTAGCCAGGAGATGACTGTTTATCACCATCACCAATAACTGGCGTCTGCCTCTGTTCGCAGAGATAGATCCTGCCCTGCGCTTTGCACTGGGCAGAGCAGGGTTCACCGTGGTGTAACAGGCACAGACACCAGAGCCGTGCAAGGATGCACTGTAAGAGGCTTGTGGGCAGCAGCTTCCTCTATAGAGATACTGAAACTGGTGCGTTTAATTTGGGGAAAAAAAGTGTATACTTCTTAAATAAACTGCATTTTTCATTGATAGGACTCTTGTGGAGGTGTCTGCCAGCAGGCAGCTCCTGCCTTTGAAAGGTAAACAGGGCACTACTGGTTAACAAATGCAGTATTTAAATGGTAGATAGTAGTTCAAATTTACAATTCCTGGTCGAATTGTCTTCGAAGGAAGACAGAGGAGCTGAGATCTAGGTGTTAACTGTGAAACATTTAATTCTAACTGTGCTTATCTTCTCGGAACTGAGAAATCACTTTGCAGGTGATCAGAGAAACTTCTCAGGGTTGCATTAGTCAGACCTTCTAATCTGCCTTTGTTTAGGATGAAGGCTCTCTCCCATGACGTAGCATCATAGTTTTTATTGTTACAAAAGCAGGATGAAAGCAAAATGTTTGTGCAAGATGATTTGACAAATATGATTTGAGCTTGCCTAGATTTCCTCCAGCTTAGCTTTGATGTGGGCCAGGCCATCAAAGCTGAACTCTGCCCCCACCAACTTCTGCCATCAAAACCATTGTATCTTAAAATTCAGAGATGATGCAATTTCTTGGCTTGCATTCACTTAAGATATCACCCAGTTTTACTCTAGACATATCCTGTACATTTGTTGTTTAGTGAATGAGTTAAAAAATTCAAATTTGTACTTAAACTTCTTTCAGCAAACTGTTTAACTTAACATGGCTAAGAATTGTGAAAACTTATTTTTCTACGTGAAACACAATCAAAACATCTTTCTTATTCATTCACTTAGTTCTTCAGCAGACAAGAGTCTGCACCTCTGCTCAGCGTCAATCACATCTGTATTCCTACTGATTTGAGTTTGCATTGGTCTTAAATTTCATCAAATAATGCCTGGAAACTTATGATGGTCTTTAAATTGTTGTAAAGCATAAGTAACTTCGGACACATGAAAGCATTGTATAATTTTAAATGGCCCAAATAATGGCACCAGCACCTTGTGACACCAGGTGTGACAAGCACCTTGGAGGGTTCAACCCAAAATTTAAATCTGAACACATACTGCTGGGAAGTTTGTCTCTAAACTCTGCTGCGGTCCTGCCCTTTGCCCTTCAGCATTTTTGCATTGACAGATTTTGTTCTCTAGAATAAAATTGTAGGAATGCAACTTACGAGGTCCTGTCAAGTTATCTGTAAAAGGGTGGTGGTAGATTTCACTGTGGCAATGTTTTAATATACTTTCTTTATAAAAATTTGCAAAAGCAATCCCTGAGTCATGTAGGCAATATAGCATTTAAGACTCATGTTATGGGAACATGTTACAAATGGCGATATCGGGAGTGGATAGTTAAGTCTTCATCACTGAAATGAAAAAATTTGAAATTCATTATTATTTGGCCAGCAGACTGGCGGGGCAACTTGGAGATGTGAACCAGGTAAAGAATCCAAAGTTACAGGGTGGAAAGTATGAAACTAGAGGAAGAGAATGAGCTCAACAGCAGCGTTTCAGGACAACCCTGTGGTCCCTGTGGTGGGAACAAATGGAAGAAGTGGAAGTGAGCTGTCCTATCTTACCCAAGTCAGAACTTTAAAATTTTGAGTTTGAGTTATCTTTTGTGCTTTCAGCTTGATATGGGAATTATCTTCAAAGTGGTTATCTAAATTTTTCTATCTAGAAAAAAAAACAACTTGAAAGGAATACTAAATACAATTGAAAGCAGTAGAAATCTACTAACTGCTGAGTAAAAAATTGTCCTTTTATCTATAAATAGATTATTGATTCTGATACAAGCACATCACAGTGTGGGTGGAAGAGAAGCTCTGGAAGAATTGATCTTCTCAGAGAGAAAAAAAAGAGAATTATTTTTACCCTCAGGAATGATATTTAATTTTGTCTGGTCTTTTAAAGCCTATTTATATACGACAGGATTTCTGTGGAGTTAATCATAATTCAAGAAACATGCTGTTTTAAATTCTTTGCAATATATGTTCTTGAGATTTCATTTGTCACCCTGTGAAAATGTATTGGACTAATAATGAATGGGCCCATAAGTAGCAATAGCTGGAGTCGGAAAAACTTAGTTTCCAATCTGTATTTTGGAGAACTTGTTCAGTTCCTTGGACTGTTTTGATTTAGCTGGTATGTACAGTGCCATGGACATCCTTCCAGTGACACTGGGGCTCATTATGGGCAGCAAGATTAATTTATGGGAGAAAGAGGAGAAAAAACTAAAAAGAGATGATCAGTTAGAGACTTGTTCTTATGATAGCTGTAGTCTCATGTAGTCTGAGTGTTGTAATTTAAGATATGCATGTTCTGGTAGAATAAAATATAGAATAAAAACACACTTGCATAGTGTCTAGTTAGTCTTAGTATCTTTTGATTAAATACTGAATTGTTTTTTGAGTGCACTCCTGCTGTGTAGTATAAACAAAATTAAGCATAGTTAAACAAAATTCAATCCACTTGCTGGGCTTCTGAGAAAGATAATCTTTCATATAATTAGAAATATCAGGAATGAATGCAATACTGGGGTACATTTTCAGCAGAGACAGAGATATCATGGAAGAACAAGATCACATTAAAAACAACAAACAACCAAAACAACAAACAAAGCAAAACCCCCCCGAAAACTTATGTCCAGTATATTCTATGAAAACAAACCGATTCTCCATGTGTTTTGGATTCAATGAAGTGTAACATCAATGAAGTTAGAAAGAGACTAAAGTAAAAAGGGTTGCAACAGGATAAAATCAATCCAGACATTTTAAAGCAAGAATAATGCATAGATGCAAAAAATTGTAAGACCCTTACTGAAATTATGCAACTTGTTCGTGATGTATTTTTCTGAAATATAATCAACGGTGTTTGAACTTGGCCTTTTTCTTAGAAAAATGAGTTCTAGCAATAAGAAACAGGCGTGGAAAGCAGTGTCAGCTTTAGTCAGTTGTGCAGCTCCTCAGTCAGTTAAAAGCTGTTCTCAAAACTCCTCCAACAGCAACATCTCAGTTCAACAATTTTTCAGTTCACTTCATTTTCATCTTTTACCCAGTTTCCTATCCACCTCATATTGTACACGTAGTTGTACTACTGATTTTCCATGTGGCATTGGCTGAAAACCGTTGCTGAAGTCCACACTCTGTTCATAGAGTCTAAAAGTAAATTGAACTGAATGTGGTAAAAAAGATCACTTTTCTTTGCTAACAAACCTCTTGTATACACGTGAGCCTGATGACATAGGACACTGAAGGTCTTTGTGAAATACTAAGATCCTCCAATTTCTGTCAGCATTGGTCTGCAGGAGACAATCAGCAATATATATACAAATATATAAAACATAATTAACTTTTAGAGGTGCCTTGATCCCTAAGGTTATTACCAGGGAACTTTTCCAGCTGCTGAGAAAAGTTCTCTTATGAAATATGTTTTGAGATGATACATCTATGAGACAACCAAATTAAAAAAAATACTTGCTACGTCCTTTTCTTAGTATAAGCTGGGTAGAAAATAAGTTACTGGTGAATGAATTTAATCTTTACAGACCTTTGTAAAGCAATAGAATAATAATCACTGGACTCGCCCCATTGTTATCCCATTGTTTTTATTCTTGCAGTGTTGTTCAAACACTGAGGTATCCTGCTTACAGATGTATAATCATTTTCAAATAAATGCTTCAGGCAAATGGTTGATGGAGTGCTGCCATCTCTTGGTTATGCAAATTATACGTTGCAAGATATCAAGCACTTTTCTTAGATGGAAATGCCCTCCTTAAATAGCTTTACGCTGTTTGCTATGTGAAGAGTGATGCTCAGCTCTAATATTCAACATATTTACAGTCATTTTTTGTTTCATGTGTCCAGCAAGGTTATTAGTGAAATTTGAGAGACATAGAGTTTATCCTTCCTCTTAAAAGATGGAGAGCTTGGCTGCTGTTGAGAAAGTGGTTTGGAAGTGTCAAAAGCATTAAAATCTTAACTATCTACCTACCAACCAGCTAGCTTTTGCTTAGCTTTGTACAGTTATGTGCTAGTACTTATCGTTATATGTATTTCTGTAACTAATAGGTATTAATGACAAGTAGTTGTTAGCGTAGAGTGAATTATCTATGACCCTATAGTAGGTAGAAAACAACATAGAAAAAGTAGGTGATGGTAGCAGAAGCCTTGGAAGTGTGGGCACAGGATGACACCAAAGGCCCCAAGGTGACTGGTCATCAGATGAATGCAACTTAACACCCACTTGAAATATTAAAGTACCTTTTCTATAATGCTGGAAATAATGAGGATTTAATTGGAATCTCAGGCACATTTGTACCTGTGTATCTGGTAGTCCAGATATTTGACACTCAACTAGCTCCTGGTATTTCAACGTGCGGCTGCTCACCTTCTGGCACCTGTTGGCTATTCCAGGTCTGACTCAACCTTACAAAGCTACACACTATTCCTCATAGTACATTTGTCAGGCAGGTTTCCTTGTGAGAGCCATATGATAGATAAACATAGCACTAGGTGCTGATTAAACGATACACACTGAGCTTTAACAGCCTGAATCTAAAGCTATGCATCCCCTTTATATGCCAGTTCCTTATACATTGTATTATGAATTCTCCTCCTGGTTAATATCTTCTATAATGCAACTTTAAATTGGTTATTTATCCATGCATAACATACAGAAAACCCACTCATTGGCAGCACTATTTATTCAGTTTGTGATAGGCATCTTTAAATATCCAAGTTAGGTATTTCCTGGTCTGTACATCCTCATATCATGCCATAGATATGTTGGGTAGAATTTCTTTAGTCCTTTGACAGTTTGCAGATATTATTCTTGGTAGTCTATTTGCTGCTTGCTTATCAGTCACTCCACTCTTTCAGTTGTATTCAGATATAATAATTGTATCTCATGTCTTTTGGGTCTCCATAGACTTTCAATAGCAGCCTAAAAAATGTTCCTGTCTCAGCTCCACCTACTACAACATTTTGCTGTCATATCCAAGGCTTTTAGTGTTGATCTCTTTTGGAACAGTTCTAACTTTGGAAAGGCGTGAAAAGTCAATTTGATTAAAGTGGCCCTGTGTAAACAGGCTGTGGTTACACCAATACTTGGGATTTGTAGGTTATAAACATGACTGTCATTCTGGTTTAAAATGTATAGCTGAGAATATACCTTCAATGCTCTATTCAGGGAATATGGTGTCTCTAATTAGCAGTGTAAGGAAATGGCATGTCTGTTGTATCCTAGGGATGAGATACATGCATGGGCCTGAGTGGAAAAGAAAGAAAGAAAGATACCTTCTTAATTAAGCTTTAGTTTACTTTTTCTAGTTTGTCTTTCTTAGTTTTTTATGGAAGATGACAGCAATGTCAGGAGACGAAATAATGAAATGAGATTTTTTTAAATCCTTGTGCTGTGTCTCAAAAGCTGCTGCAGTCTACAAAACATCCTGACAATTTGCATACACTACTGGTCTTTCAATATTCTCAATATCCCATGTTACTCCTTCAGTAGAAGTGTGAAATGAAGAGTCTGAATAATTGATTGATTCAGTTTCTGGTAACATCATCCTTACCAAATTTCTTGTTAAGTGAGTGAGAAAGAATTAAAGACTGCAGACCTCTTCCAGTTCTCTTGTTTTGTGTGGGTAAGGATCAAACATTTGTGGAGGAAATTAAAGATTTTTTCATGAGACTGAAAATTCCAAATGACTGAGTGGTTTTGAAACTACTGCCTAAGGACATGTTTTGTAAACATGGGGGAAAATGCTCTATCTGTTTTAACAGCTGTAATCTCTATGTGAGAGGTGTAGTAGGTCTACATTCCAGATTTCCTTCCAAAACACGAATGTTCTCCTGCATTGCCTGCAACTCCAGACAGTGTCACTCTTCATTGTATATCAGAATCAGAGATGTTTCTTCTGGGGCACAGTTTAGGTCAGAGAAGCAATTTGGGGGTAGGACAGCTGTGTCTGCATTATGTTAGTATCAGGTAAGTCAGTGTGGCTGAACTAGACAGGAAAGTTGGTGGAAATCAGGAAGCAAAATTTTGTTTCATGGCCTTATTTAGTACCCATTGAAGTTCATGTTTTGTATGTTGATTTTGATGGATATCTTATAATGCCTGTAGGATAAAAGCACAGCTACCTGCAATGCTGGTTACATGACCTCTGGAAATTGTTTTTACCCCTTTTCAACTTGTCAAATGAGCTGTACTTTTTGTACCCACTCTACCATTTTAACTGCAATTAATGTATTTGTGAACAGCTTATTGTTATTTCTGCTCATACTCTCCATCCCCATGTGAGGACAGCTTTTGTACTTCCTCGGCCCCCAGAGGGACACATCATGCAGCTTGGAAAATGCCTTACCTTAAAAATACACTGACTAGTTTTAACCAGGGGTGATAACAAATTGTTCTTGTTTTCACTTCTCCAAAAAGAAAATGCTGAGCTTCTGATTCTTCTTTTTGCTGGTCATGAATCGTCTTTGTCACAGGCTGCTGGAGAACACCACACATGAGTAGGTAACTGCTACTACAATTAAGAGGACAGAAATAACTTCTTGGATGTGACAGCAACAATGTGCACGTTCAGAGCCTTGTTGGTGACCGAGGGTACGCGTCCTTCTCTAAGACCCAAAGTTTTGGAGGGTTACAGTGAGAGTGAACAAGCCAACTCACCTTTGAGAAGGTAGTCATCAGCCACAAAGATCGCAGTTTATTGGGAAATGGCTATTCCATTTTCTGTATTTGTGCTAGTAATGGACCCTGTCAGCACGCATTCACACACAGAACTTTAAGTGCAACTGTCTTTGATCGATTGCACTGCAAGGAGGCTGCTTGTAATTCTCTGTTTGTTCCACTTTATATACCAGACCGTTTCTTGGTCTTCTTATTATTCTCATTCTTGGGTGAATATTTAATATATTATCTCATATTTTTAGAAATTATTTTATTTCCAGGCTCTTATGCTAAATCTAATCAATATTTATAGTTTGTTCAAATAAAGCATGATAATTTTTCTTCTACATATCTGACCTTGCATAAGATAGCAATTCTCTCTCTGCTACGAAACTGTGGTACGTTCTCAATCACCTCTCTCTTTACCAATCTATACACTGGCAGCAAGTTTTACAAGCTTTTGTTTTATTTCCCTCTCCTCTTAGATGCTCATACACAAATGTATTTCAAACAATTGGCTATGAACTATCTATATTATTCTGATCCATGTGTCAGTGAAATTATATCAACAATATTTACTGCACTGAAAAGCTTTAACAGCATCCAGCAGAACACCAGCTTGCCTGGTAATAATTCCCAAACAGAAATAAATAGATAACATTTTTTATAGCTTAAGAAAAAAAGGTTGATATTGATTTGAAAAACTCACACACAGCCTTTTTTTAGCATATTCAATAAAAGAAAAGAAGTGTGTGTGGGGGTCAGTTTTAAGAGAATTTATAAATAATATGGCTAATGCTAGTTAGTATGATTTTTCTGGCATGTGAAAACATTTAAACCTCAACGCCTTTTGGTTACATATTTTTGTGTTGCAGAGAGAGTGTTGTGTTACAAGTTCTAAGTATTTCATGACACAATCAATCAACTTATCAAACTGTTCTAGAGAACTGAAACTCAGCATAAAATAAAAGTACTCTACAGACAGTTACATTTCTGCTATATGTGTGCAACATGTTCGGATTCAGGAAGTAAAGTGGAAGTCACTGTTTTTAAACTACAGTTAAGAATAGTATTATTTGCAAAGTAATATGCTGTATTTATACTATCACTGTTCTTTGCAAGTCTGTGCTTACCAACCATCAGGGAAGTGAGGAGAATCAGTGCTTCCAATTACAATCTTATTCTGAAATCTGCAGAGAAACTGTCCAAGTGGTTCATTTTTTGTATGCAGGTGAGTAAAGATTTCATATTATTAAACAGCTGTCATCTTGATTCTTTGGTTGTGGGTCACATAGCCCCAGACATGAGGAGACAGCACTGTTGGTAGGCACTGGGAAAGGAAGGCTGCCATCTCCTACCCTTTACAACAAAGGTTACAGAAAACAAATAACAGTAATCAGCAACCAAATTCTGAAGTCCTCTTTCTAATTTGCCATGAGTACAGTTTCCACAAGACAGAATAAAACCCTGAGCTAAACAGTATAATAGAATACAAAGTCAATAAGGTTTATTAATAATAAAATAAAAAAAAATCCTAGAAATTTCAATACATACACGTTGTCTGTGTTCCCAGTCCAGTGAGAACATCTTTTATAGCAAATCTTATTTCTAGGCACAGCACAGAACTTTGCCCTGGAGAAAATGTGAAAGAATATGCTTAGAGTGAGTCTTAAAGCCAACAAACTATTCATGGCAGACTGACTGGGTTTGTGGAACAATCTTTCGCTGAACTGAGAAACCCACCTTGGCATATTACTTTATGTTATTTTCTTATGTAACTTACACCATGGGGAGAACAAAATAGAGACCAAGAAGTTGTACAGCGAGGGCTGCAACACCCTATTTTTTAAAAAAGCTCTTCCAACTCTTTGTGCATGAATAATAATTCAGGCACAATGAGTACACAAGTCCTAACGCAGCTTAACACCCACTTGAAATGTTAAAGCTCCTTTTCTAGGATGTTGAAATTAATGAGAATTTAACTGGTATCTCCTGATAATATGGGGCACAACTGTAAAGCTACAAATAAGAGGTATTCACTAACATATTATTGAGAAGAAAATCTGCGGGATACTTTGCAGGTATCCATTTTTTTCTTTGCTTGTAAGCAATTCACCGTGTAAACCTGTGCTCCTGAAGGCAGAAGTGTTCTGAAGAGCAATGAAAATATGCCTTCATAATGAAGTAGCTCGTATGCTCATTTGAAGAGCTTGCAGAACAGAGTTATCAAGAAATTATGTGTTATACATTTAAGTATAATTTAACTAAAAACCAATTCCCCTTGTGTAGGTCACTCAGAGACAACCGCAGAATGACTAGTAGGCCTTTCAAGTGAAGAGTGAATAGCAACCCGTCAGGGGGAATTTCTGTATTTGTGATTAAGAAGTTAAATCATGGCTTATTATAAAAATTAAAAAGGTGAAACACTATGAAGAAAAGTAATTAATTTGGCTGCAGGTAGTTTGTTGTTTATGGGTCTTTAAGGGTCCATATCAAGAACACTGTCTCACCAGAGGATGTGTGTGCTCTGTGTGGCAGGACTTCAGGAATTCACTTCGAGCTGCAAAACTAAAGATGTAATTCACCTTTCTTGAGGTGAATAGACTGTACAGGGGTTTTAGACTATAATTACTACGTGAATTAGGAATTTTACATAAAGATATAATGCCTATTGATAAGGCGATTTATAACACTGTAAGCAAGTAGATGGCAAACCTAATTAGGCCACTTTGTAACTATCGCATTCTGTATTTGCTATTGCTTGATGATTCACTATTTGGGAAACAAAAAATGGCTGTTACCGCCACGTGAGCCAGAACTTTCTAGGCTATGCTCTGCTCTGCTACACGACCCATTGCTGGGCCATGAAGCAGATCGGTGTCACACATCAGGAGCACGAAATTAACACTGGGCTCTGTTAAAGCTGACTTCCAAAACGTGTCACTCCATATACCCCATGCACTATAAGCCTCATGTTTCTAAGAGTGTACTACATATCTGGAGTAAATCTGGTGGTTTATAACGTCTTTATTATTTATAGACTTAATTCTTCATAAACTTCATCCATTTTAACTGGAAGGTTAAGTAAGAGGGCAAATTAAACTAAAAGAAAAATTCTTTTCTTTAGAAGCCCCCATTCTAACTATGGTTTTTAAATGGACTTCAGGTTTTTTACACATTTTTGCCTGCTGTAATATATTATGATGTATTACCCTTCTAATGTATCACTGATGGATAATCTTATACTACTGCTGATTTACCTCACTGCAAGCCATACCAATGTTTGTGTGACAATGTAAGGCAAAAGTCATTCAGATCTCTTTCAGCTGCTGAAATTAAGAAAATTCATGCATATCCCTACCTTTCAGACCTTGAGAACTATTAATTGCCTTAAGTACAAGCTTAGGAACAGAGCAGAACACTTAATCTTCTAAGGTCTAAACCTTATTTACCATGCACCTACAAGCTCTTTATTAACAAAAAATCTCCAACAAGAGGTTTTAATTTTCTATGTCTAAACCCCTAACCAGAGTCCTGGTTAGGTTAAATCTGATCTAATAACCTAACTGTTAAACAGCTGATGGTCTGTGTCATACTCTTTGTGGCAGTTGCTTATGGTAGTGCTTTTAACTTTTGCATCCAGGTTTGTGGTGCTGCGTATCAGTGACCTGTACACGAGTCTTCCCCATGTGATAGCCATTTTCCTATTCCCATCATTTTTGTGAGATGCTTTTTAACCACAGCAGCACTGTGCAGGGCACACTTTCTCTCCTACTTCACACAGACATAGTGTGATTGAGTAAAGCGCTTCCTCGTACCATTAGTCTCCTTTTGGATCAGCTAGCTGATCCTTCCCACTTTGGATAGCAAGCATACTTTGCCTTTTTAATGCTGATGTTAGAAAGAGCTGACATGGCATTGGATAGTTTTCTGTACCAAAACATATTATGAGACAGCCAAGGTGGAACTATCAGTGAAGTTTTGAGCTCATGTAGAAATTCAGGTTATTGCTACAAGGGAGGAATCCTGGGTTCCAGGTGACTCAACTCCTGTTCCTGTGATCTGAAGTTTGAGCATACGGACAAACCTGCTCCATCCCACTGGCTCCTGTCACTGTCCCAGGTGTGATCTTTCATCTGGTTTTGCTCCTTTCAATTTTTTGTCACTTCACAGTGACAAATTACTGTCAGTTTCCCCTGTTTTTGAGGGGCATTCAAACCAAATGGGAGCAGGTGAGACCGCTCCAGGAACTTCTGATAGCGATACTTTGATTTCTTCTCTGAAGGCTGTTAGTCACAGTTGACTCGAGGATGACAGCAACCATCTTCTCTGAAAAGAAACATGAAGTATTTTCCATTCTATCTTGGTATAATAACTAAAGGAAGCAATTTTTTTGTAGTGTGTAGGAACTGAATGCAGTTACTACTTCCTTCCTAATACTGACTGAACAGGCTAGAAACGGTCCCCTGAGAAATCACACACAGGTACAAGATGTTGGCTGAAAATGCCGTCCCCACAGACACGTCCCCAGAGAGACAACCCCACAGACACGTCCTCACAGACACATCCCCACAGACAAGTCCCCACAGGGATAGAAGATCAACTGCTGACAAAAGTGACACAGGCATTTAGGGCAGCAAGCTGTCTCGCTCAGTTTAGATTTTTATTTCATAACTGATGGAAACTAAACATAAGAGATGACAAAGAATATATTACCCTTTTACTGATTTTCCCCCTCAAGAGGGGGAGGCCTGCTTAAAGACTGAGTAAGGGCAGGGGGCTCTGACACAAGGCTCTGGGAGCCTGCCTCGCTCACAGGCAATTTTCCTGGCCACTTTAGGGTTCCCTTAGCTGCCTCTGCTCCCACACAGCTCTGCCGCCTGTGAAGGCGCTTCAGGCGGTTACAAGACGGGTTTTGTCTGGCGGAGAACGGGGAGAAGCGAGGCCGGGCGCGGGAAAGGCCTCCCACAGAGCAAGGAAAGGAGGGGGGCGCAGGCGCGACGCCGCCGGGTGCCGCCAGGGGGCAGCCTGAGCTCCGCACTGAACGGCGGGCTCGGCCCGGCTCGGTTCGGCTCGGTCCTACTCGGCTCGGCTCGCTCTCTCGCGCCCCCTGTGGGTGCGCTTTGGCGGGCGGCGCCTGCTGTGCTGGCAGTGCCTCGCTGGCAGCTGTGGGCTAGTGCGGGCCCCTGCCAGATTTTTTAAAATGATTTGCTGTAATTTGCTATGTCTTCACGACCTGTAACATCCCTGCGTGTCCAGGCTGGGCCAGTGCATGAGCAGAAGTGGTTGGTTGTGCCACCTGAGCTGGTGACTGAGGTAGGGACAAACTGGGGAGAAAAACCGACATGACGCTGATGATGGGATTTGTGCTCATTTGCGTGGTTAAGGGGGCCTGCTCTTTGGGTGGGCCCTGCCCGAGGCTGGCCAAGGTTGAATTGGATGGGTCTTTCTGGCCGGAGAAATGGGTCACTATGTCCAAAACCCCCAAACTCATTTTTGTTTTAGAACAGAGGCCAGTCTCCAGCCACCCCGGAGATGAGAGGCTCCATGGAAAACGCTTCCATGAAATTAGTTGTCTCAGACCTTTAAATCTGCCTGTGGTTTTGCAGACAAAACGGCAATCAACACACATGGTGTGGGAACAGGAGTCATTCACTGCCTGCAAACTGCTCGTGGGTCTCACTTCCGGGAAAACACAAAGCTTTACTGCTGCCACTTTTCTCAGAAGAACAGAGCTGTGGGTAGGGCTCTGGTACTGTGCTGTCTGTAGTAAGGACAGCTCTGCAAACCAACTGCTGTGTCCCACTGGTGCATACGGGTGAAGAGATGAACACTGCCACTCAAAGGCCGTGACAGAAAATTGGGTGTAATGCTAAAGGCAAAAGGAAAAGAGTCAAAGCAAAACTAGCTACTCCTTAGCATATGGCATTACACATTTGAGTGTAAAGCCAGATGTATGAAACCCAGATTATACAGAAATGTCAAAGTGAAAAACTCCATAGAAGCCTCTAAAAGCACTTGTATTTATTTGCTGACACTCTCTTGCTTCTGAACCGTTATCCTATGTCTGCGTGACTACAATTTATACATCTAAGAGAGAATTTCACTATATAAGCACAGGAAGGTAAATAAAATCCTTTCAGAGGATCAAAAATCTGTTCTAAGAAAAACTTACTGCCTTGTAGTGGGGAGAGCACTTATTTAGATTTTGGTGTATGAAGCATTTCTTGCCCTGACCAGCCCCAGAGATAAAAGGCTTTGTTTCTGAATGATGTTCTCCCACGTCCAGGCTTTGCAGCCAGCAATGCCACCAACACCTGTGGTCTGCAGGATTCCTCTGGTCTGGAGGATGCTGGTGCTGGTCAGACCTGGTGTGGGTGCTGCTTCTGCAGGTCATACTGTAGGACTGAACCGAGAGAGGAGGTGAATCTGTACTGCATGAAATCAGCAACAAATCATCCATCTGTGAATTGCTCTAGGAGAAAACTGATAATGTGACAAGTTTAGTGAAAACAGGAAAGAGAAGTTGGTTTCATTACAATTCAGGAAGGTGTCAAAGGATGACCTTCTGTGAAAATGCTCTATGATACCCCTTAGGTCTGTTTTGTCTGATCTTTATTGTATTGAGTAACACTTTGTAGAGTATACAGCTTTAAAAGTAGCTATCGAATGTGCATACTTTCATGGTTTCTGTAATTGGAAGTCTATAATAAAACCCTATGAACTATTCAAAGATAAAATATTCAACAGGGATAGAGCAGCCTACCTTTTGTGAAAATTTAGATCCAGATTAGGGTTAGAAGCAGAGCAGTAGGATTTGAGGATGAACATAAAGGCTGTGGCTTAATACGAATGAAGTGTAATTCTAATGTGGTGTTCTCACAAGATTTTGGTCCTAAATGTTAGAAGTCTTGGGAGACTAGGGGGTCCAGAGAAAGGACATACTTCTGTTTATCTTGGAAACTATCCTTTCCTATTTGAGATCCAACCTAGAACTTAAATCCTAGGAATAAATTTGGATGCAAGATCCCTTAGCATTTGTTGTGATCTCATGGGTTTCCTAGCTACCTCTATAAATAATTGGTAGCCATTTAGATTATAACACCTCATAAATTTTCCATGATGTCTAAAAAGCTAAATTTCCCAGTAGTTTAAATTATTTTTTGTTCTAAGCACAAGTAAAAGATTTTTTCCTGTTGCCTGTCATTAGCTCCTATACATAGCTATGTTAACTAGGAGTATGTAAGTAAAGCTGGAGGTTGATATTTATGTTGCAAGTTCTTTTGTGGCTTGGAAGTGTTGTATGGAGTTTAAATACTAAGACTTAGCCATAAGATGTTCAGCAGACAAGAAGATGAACTGGAAAACAAAACAGTATTAAAATAATTTGCTATCACCACCAGTATAGGGTGCTGATGAGATGAACAGCAATTTCCTGTGTTCATGACTTGGCAAAGAGGCTGCACTTCTCTGATATTCTACAAGCTGACCCGCAAGCCAGATGGAAAGGCAGGGAGGAGGTCTGTGAACTCCTAGCTGACAAAGCTGTCTTGTCACAACCATCATCATCATGTTTTCTCAAAATGAAAGACTGGACATGGCTAAATAGCATCAAAAGCTGTACAGTCTCAAGCTGGGATTCTCCTAGCTGCTCATTTGTAGCATTTCAGCTGCGGTAGTTACTAGCTGCACACTTAGAAGTCCATGTTTAGAGCTGAATTAATGGAAGGAAGGTCCAGGTAGCGTCTGAAAATGTTCACTGTAATCCCAGAACCTGGAAGAAACACAAAATTGCATGATTAATCTTGGATAAAGGCATTGCTATATAGATTGCAGCACTGGCAGGTCCTTTTATTAACAGAAGCAGTTCCCTTCCACAGACTGCAGGGCAAGGATTTTTTTCTAGTGATCTGTTCCCTCTCCAATGGCGGTTTTGGCTAATTTGGATTGGTTTTGCCTATCCAGTTTGGAGATTTTTTTTCCAGTTTTCACAGAGATTGTTCTGTTTTCTGTAGAAGGGAATACAGATTTATCAGATATTTGATTGCTGAATTTATATGGAAGATACAGACAACTATGGCTTGGATGGAGTGAAGGAGTCTTCCTGAGAAGGCTTTGGAAAGAACATGCTCTGGGCAGGGAGTTTCTATGTGTACACTTAACTTAGCATCTCTAGCGAATATCAGTCTTTTTGCATGGGAAAAAGAAGTTGTATAGATTTTGATAGATTTATTTTGTTTTAGAACTTTGTGCAAGTGGGAGGATTATTCTGACAAATGAGTTTTATGGGAAGTGAACAAAGCATGCCTGGAATAACACAGTACCTTGTCCACAGGCTTTTGTGGGCATTTGACTGTTGAGTCACAAAGGCCCAGAAAACTCTCTCACCTCCTCAAGAATAGCAAACCTTATCTGTCACTTAGAAAATCTGTAAGTAGGTCACCCACTGTAAGTGCTTGGTAATGAGCAGTTACATTTCTGGGACAAGTTCTCTGATGGTGGCAGGTTGGCAGTGCCTGTCTCCATACAGCCACCCTGGCTGACTGGTGTTGCGTACTGTGAACCCCATGAGCTAATGGGATGCAGCACTCGCTGTGCTGCCCCTACATGATACTTCCCTCCTGTCTCTCACATTGTTGTTTTGTTACTGGTGGTCTCTCCCATAGGCCAAGAAAGCAAATACACACGTACCCCCATCAGGCTCCCTCTTGGTGGACTGGAGAGAATCAGGTTATGTACATATGCTGGGATTTGGGAAGCTGGGAGATATACACAGGCTATGGATGCTTCCCAAGAAAGTGCTCTGTAATAGACCATTATGAAGTATGTTCCTTTCTCTGTATGAACAGAGAAATCAGGCAGCTTCGGCTTTTGCTTGCCTGTAGTGCTAGTGTTGGCATAATACTCTCTTAGGAGGAGTCATAGGCTTATTGCTAAGTTTAAATTCAGGAAAACATACCCATAGCCACTTGTGAATCCCTTTTCCTCTCTGGAACTGAAAGAACAGCCAAGGACCAAGTGAAGTAGAGTTTAATTTGACAAAAATAGGGAAAATATCTGTCGTTTATTCATTAGCTTAAATGGTGAATAATAGCACAGTACTAAAAGTGTGAATGACGGAAATCACCCAATGATTCCCATTTAGAGCCACAAAATCTTGATGTAGGAAGAAAGAATCGTTTGATGTGACATTGATGTAGAGAGGTAATTCCCAACAGTTGGTGTGTATTATCTAAAATGCCATTAAAGTAATCAGTTTTGAAAGTACTACAGACTTAAATTTCAAATATCCCTGGATGACTTGAATATAATGCTATGGATCTGGAGTGAAATCTTCCTTTAATGGATTTAAATCCATTTACAGTATTTGAAGGCTTGAAAAAAGTGATTTTCGGGAATTTGACAGTTCTTTTAGGCTTAGAGTTAAGTATTAATAATACAGCGGAATGAAGATAATCCTTTTACTTTTCTGTAATTTATAAATAAAAGAGAAATTTTGCAATAATTTTGTTTATTTGACCTGTATCTTAGATTTCCCAAATAAGAAACACAAGCATAATTCCAAATATCTTTTCTGTTTCTTTTAAGATGTTTTATATGTAATTAATTGACTGTAAATGTGGGATCTTGATGCCTAAAGAAAGAACCTAAAGACAGAGCTTAACTGAAAAAAAATTCCTTTTTAGCAAATGTGAGTTCTTCTAGAATGTGAGTTGTTTCAAGTGTGAGTATCAGTTGAACTGATTCAATAATGGAGTTGTTTTGGATACCTCAGGTTTGCACAGTATTACAATATACATCATTCTCCTCATGCTTTGTTATGCATTACAGATTCAGTGAGACATATCTTTAGAGTATGTCCTCTGTATAGATTCATGTAAACTCTTTCATTAAAAATATTGTTTTCAGTATTAAACAATGCTCTTTTCTTGATCCTCACAGCCCTAAGCAGACAAGCCTTCGTTGACTAGTTTTATTAAATCCAGAGTCTTCCTGTATTTTAGACCTGTGCAACTGAAGAAATGTGTTCTTGCGTGCATTATTTTGAGTTTCACTACTTACTTCAGTAAGCTGGAAAACAAAGTCTGGAAACACTGGTAACACTATATGGCAAACATCTATGCATATTGCACAGTGATTTTATAATGGAGGCAGACATACAAATGAAGTGGAAAACAAACACACCCAGAATTACCTCCTGGGATTTCTTGAAAGAAAAGGAAATGATAGCCAACAGAGGGTGTTTCAGCCTCTTAATGAGCAGATGTAGCTGGCAATCTTCCGTAACTTGCTCTTAAATTAAATCATAATATAAGTAAAGCTTAATTTCTCATCTGCCCTTGGTGAGTTGGTAGTGAAGTGTGCACAGAAGAAAGCAGTCCATGCTGCACCATTTATTAAGCTTCTTTAATGGTTATTTATGTGTATGTCAGAAATGTGTGGTGCTGGTGAAAAGAGACTACATGAACAGCTGTAAAAGTGAAGCAGTATTTTAGAAGTTGTGTTATTCGTTCCTGCTCATTACCTTTAGGCATATGTGTTGTTTGGATGCCTGTTCTTGAGGACTTGATATAAGCAATTGCAAGTGACGTTTTTTGGCGATGCCTTGATGTTATTTTCTTCATACAAATTCAGAAAAGGTTCTTGGTTTTGTCACAGGTGCTTGCCAGAAGTATTGCTATTTACTCACAATATAAGTCAAAGATTTGATTTAATTATTTAAGTGCAAATTGTGCTGTGTTTTGTTTCATTTCTTTTTATATCTGGTCAGCTCAGAAGATCCAGGTATCGTGGAAACATTTCTCTAAGTCTTATTCATTTTATTTCATCCAAAATGCTTCATATGAAAGGAGCCCAAGGATTTTTGAGAAGAACAAAAACCACAATGGACCATTTCAGCAGTCAAGTTAAACAAGATCTGATTTTGATGTTGTGATTCTTTGCAAATCAAAATACCTACATGTAGGAATTTACTATTTTACATTCTTCTCTAATCAGTCAGCCATATTGATATAATTTCTGCAATATTACATATTTGAGGATGTGCTGTCTCTGATTTGATTTCCTACTTTACTTTTACATTTTACAAGGACTACTGTTTGTTTTCTCATGCAGAAAAGAGTTTGATAGCACGAGCTGCATGAGAAGAGATTATTTACTCTTGCACCTCCTGCATGTAGATTCTCTGAAGTAAGGAAAGTAACTCCTTTACTCAGAGATGACTCCTAAGAATGCCTGCGGTGATTTGAAGCAGGCCCAGGAGATGCGAACAATGTCCAAGTGAAACTGGCCTAGGCTTTATCTGCAACTGGCTCCTGAATAATATTGATACATTGGGTTGGTTTGTTGTGTTTTACTACCCTGTGATTTATTAACTTATCTTTTATCATATAGCAGAAGGGATAATTTTCCCAGGGTTGGAATAATATTTCCCCTTTATAGAGAAAGCTCCACCGAAAGACCTTCGTGCTTCACCAGCATTAAATACTGACTCCTCAGCTCACCACTTAGAGAAAGATGTAAGGCAAGTGATGCAAAAAGTGATGCAGAAGGATTTTCAGAGGTTTCACTAGTGAAGCAGCTAACCTGACATGCACTGTAGCAAGCCTGGAGCTCTTATGGGAGCTTAGTAGGAATTCCAGTTCATCAGTAATGGGAAAGACAGATACAAGATGTCTCAAGTTAATTATAAAAATTAAAGTATTTACTCGATTGGCTGAAAATGTGATTGTATATAGATTGCCCAAAGCCACGTAAGGATGCTACTGTGCAGCAAGGAACAGAATCCTGCTTGGCTTTTTTTTTTTCAGTCATGAAGGTTACTTTCAAAGCCAAGCCCTGCCTTTTAGAATAGAAACTTGATGGGGAGTGATGGTTCTTCAAGCACTTACTCAAGGAATTATGTGCAAAAATGTTTTAGTGTCTGTGTATTCCTCAGCTATCTCTGTGTCTGGTGACGGACATGTTTAATGAAGTTCTCAGTGGCTTTTCATCCATGAAACTGTTGTAGAAGGGTGTAAAAGTTTTCCATATATGATTTTTTAATCTGAAGAAAGGATGTCTGTAAAATTGCATTTCAGAGGGCTATCAGTATGAGTTTACAGTAGCTTTAATTCATTCATGATCAAAACAAATTTAAAAATGTAGGATATGTGGATGATCATTAGAAAAAATACTCTGTGACACCAAAAAGGGAGTAGTGAAATGAATCGCCTAATAGTGCAAGATGAAAAATAGTTTTAAAGATGTTCAGGAGGTCTCAGGAGATAACAATCAGAGAAGTATCAATAATGCTTAACAAACATCAGCAGAAACAGCAGGTTGTCATAAACATGCTGTTTTATAAATACTAGCAGTACTGAATTTTATGATTGTATTCCTAAGTTCTAGTCAGGCTGAACTTCAAAAATGGGACAAATCAGAAATATTAAATACTCTGAAAACAAATATAGCCGCTCATTAATTTTGGCTTCTGACTCCTAAAGGATGCATGGAAGGAAACCCAGAGATCTGTGGCTTAGAAAAGCTGTTTTTGAAAGCACCTTAAACTTTTAACAGGTAAGAAGAGACACTCACTCTCATTCTCACCTACTGAGACACCCAGATGCAGCAGTCAGCAGAGTCCTCATATGAGTCAACACATTAAATGTGCCATGTGCATTAAATGTGCTTAGCACCATCAATAAACGATCTTCTGGTTATCTGCACATGGGCAGGAGAGGCAAGAAGGACAAAGTGGTGAAGCTTGTGTCTCATATCCTCTGTAGGCAACTACAGGACAGGATTTTGGTAATTCTGAACTATAGAGGATTCAGATTTTTGGACTTGTGTTTATACATAGTATTAAGGTCTAAAATTCATGTGGTTTTGTGCTGATTAAAGGTGTGTACCACATATGTGCAAGCACACAAGCGTATAGAGGTAAATTACTGCACTCCACCATGGCGATTGCAATTACAGGATCTTACACCTACATATTGCTTTCCAGCAGTGAAGAAATGCCCAAATATGAATAAAAATGCTTCTGTGCAAGGGCATTACTCTCATACTGTGTTCATTTATAAACTGATATAGATCGGTATATGAAATGCACAGGCATGTTCAGTGACAGAGAGTAAGAGAAAATTTCCTGATGTTTTTGCATCTAAAATGGATGAATTCTCTGTCGCTCTGTTTTTCTGCACAGAATATTCTGCCATAAAGGCTAGATGGTTTGTGCATAGCAGCACAAATGCCATTATCATGTTGATTGAGGTAAAGGGCAGAAGTGCTGGTCATAGGGATGCAGACGAGAAGAAAAATTTCTTACTGTAAAATTAAAGCTTAAATCAATTTAAATGAAAAAAACCTTGTACTGTCCAGGGAGGGGGAGACTCTCACAAAATCTGAGAAGAAACATTGAACTTGATACTAAAGAGCAGCATAGGGGAAAAAAACGTGATGGGAGAAAGAATAAACCAGTGCAAAGGAGAAAACCGCTCTGGAGACAAACCTAACTAGAGCAGAAGAGAAACATGAAAAGCAATTCGACTCCTTTGTTTCACACTTAACAAAGCCTCAGTGTGCATTGCAGCATCAGTGTCAGCTTGAAGCTAAAAAAATCCCACAACCTTGAGTCACACAGGTCAGAAACCACCTGAGCACAACTTCGACCCTCTTCTGCCGACACATGTCATCGGTTTTATCTGGGCTGCTACAGCCTCTTATTTTCTGACCTTTCAGGACCCTTTATGGTCCATACCAAAGAGCTCCTTTTCACGTTTTTCTTTCTCACACCTGTCTTGCCATCCTTTTTCGCTGGCTCTTATAATTCCTTTTGCATCTACTCAGGTCTACTGTGCTGCTCCTGTTCTCCGTGCTAAGCTTCTATTTATGTATGATCACTGTTGCTACACTTATCTTCCTCTTTCCTTTGCTCTTTCAGGGTCTTGTGTTCCTTTAGCACCTCTTTTGTAGTGTTCTGTCCTTCCCTTCACACCGTCTGCGTGCCACACGTAATGCACCTTTCCTTCAGTCCGTTGGTTTTTGGGTGACTCTTGACAGAGCGCTTTACTTCCCTTTGCTTCAAATTTCACAGCTGTAAAATGGTGATAATGTCGTCGACTTTGTTTGTAAAATGTTTTGAAATCTACTGGTGAAAGCTCTGCATAAGAGGTGTATATTATTGCAATATGAATCAATAAGTAGTAAGAATAAGGCGAGCTATGGATATCTCTTTCAGAGCTTTAATGTAGGATCCTCTTTGATCTTCCTCTGTCCAGCTGAGACAAAGTATGCGCATGCTGTGCATCAAGCGCAGACCGGAGCCTAAGCTCTGGCTCAAATGTATTGATAATACGCAGTGCGTACATAATTTCAAGGTTATATCATTGGCTTGAAAATCTAGTATCATGTCTTGAGGATGGATTGTAAGCTGCATTTATGGCTCCCTTCCTGCCTTGGGCATAGGTATGGAGGAGGGAGGAAGGGCTGCTGCAGGAACCTCGATCGCTGGTCTGATGAATGCATAGAAGTACATTGTTAAGTGCCTGATACACTTTCTACACTTGCTAACTAAAACATATGGTCATGGCTTTTCTTGAAATTTTCCCTCAAGAAACATTTATCTCTATGTTGAAGATAAGCATGAGCAATTTTCCCCAGAAGGTGAAGTTCAAAGCTGCTATTTCTGAAAACAGAGGCTTAGAAAGAAAATGCCACATCAGTTTTGACTCTGGCATCTCATCAGCATTTCCAGATCTCTTTTAACTTACTCTTTTGTGAAACAAACAATACATGTAAGAACAGAGCTGGCACACACTTATCCTTCATTTAAAATGAAGATTGCAGTGAAATTATTTGATAAAGTTTTTTGGTTTTACAGGAATTCTGAATTGTAAGCATTACTTAGTGGAGACTTAAAAGTTTAACTTGTTAAGCTGTTATTGCCAATTTGCCAGTTGTTTTCTGTATAGGAAAATAACATGATATTCCATCAGATATTGAAGTACAAGATATTCCAAAAAGTATATTAAATACTTGTGTGAAAACCTGTGTTCTTCTGAACTTGCTAATACTGAATGTTAGGCTGAATGTTAGGTATGGCTAGATAATCTCTCAAGGGCATTTCCAGAACCAGATTTTAGTGTTTCTGGTATGATCATAAGCAATCTGTCAATGAATCTGATATTGATTGATACAGTGATGTATATATTTATCTTTCTATTTGCTTGTTTGGGTTAATTTTCCTAAATTCATTTAATAGTGACATTCTTACAAGAAGCCATTGTGTTCAAAACTGTTAGGGATCTTTGGTAGAACGGATCATCTACGATGCCAATGTCTCCCTTTATTTGAACCCACTTATTCCCACGTTTTGTAACAAGCCTGTTGGTAAGAGTGGTCTAGAGCTTAAGATGATGCTGAATGTTGTGCTTGCTGAAACCTCTCACTCTCCTGAGATGGTCTCATTTCGTTAGACGTCGTTTCATTCCTTCTTCAGTGTTTTTTATTTTTTTCCCTTCCACAATAGCCTGATGTATACAACTGAAAAGGTCTGCGGGCACTAAGAGATGAAAAGTGGAGTGATTCATCTTGGCACTGACCCAGACTGTAGACTGCACAATAGATTTGGTGACTGTCACTGCAGAGCAGAGTTCCCTGTCAGCTCCTGCCATGATAACAGGCAGCTGCACTGCAAGCCCCCAGTCCCCCGTGAGGGAAGCTGTCTGTGAGCTCTGCCTGCAAATATTTTGTTCATAGCACCACAGAACAGCATTGTTCTATTAGCTATGTCTAAACTAGGAAGCATAGAATTTAAAACTATTCATGTTTTATGACTCGTATTTGCTCTTTCAATTTCCTAGCCTATTTCTATAGCCTCTATACAGAGATAAGAGTATTTCTGTATATTTGTAATTAATCCAGAGAGTGTTTAAGAACAGGAAAGCTTGGATAGCTGCTAGCTTGGTCTGCAAAGGGCTCAGCCCTTTCCAGGTGTGATCTGTATGGCTCCCACAAGCGTGAACCCAGGCCTCTTGTTAAGGCAGGGAGGCTGTTGGGGATGTTTAGCCTGCCTTCTCCTGAAGTGTTTCTGAGTTTGATGGCAAAGTAAGTAACAGGCTATGTTGATGATGGGCAAATGTGATTTGGTAAGAGGGCTCAGATCTGCACTTATGTGACAAGGCAGATACTGGCAAAATGACTGTACTTTCTTATCGTCATTACCAGGTTGTTGAATCCTATCTCTAATCTACCATTCTCTGAGGTAGCCTCTATCTACCATTTCTCTTGAGGAAAAGGCATACAGTTTTCACTCTTTCTCTTCTGGGGTGTAGACAGGTAATCTGTTTTAATCTCAGACCTTGCAGCTCTGCTTTCTGTGAGAACAATGATTGTGCAGTTTCTTTAAAGCATAGTGTTCACTTAAATGAAAGCATCTTTACAACAAGAAATGACATATGTAGCTTGCTTTATGCTTTTCCTTTAGTCATGCCATTCCCGGAACATAAGGAAGATACAGATTCTTTGGAAATGCTCTTGGAACCTCTCCTCTGACAACAAGCTGAACTCTACCCTCTCTTCCTTTGAGAAGTCCCTTGTAATTTGCTTGTCTTTGACTTTGTGCTCCTGCCTTTGACAAGTCAAGTTGTGGAAGTGGAAATGGGATCCTTGACTGTGACTCATTTGCTTCTCATCTTCCAAGTATGCCCTGGACACCTGCTCTGTTGCAGTCTTCTTTCCTCTTCCTACTACTACAACACAGTCATACAGGGCATTGTCATAATCTACTGTAGTTGGTTATTTACCACTGCATAGTAACTTTGTCAACTTGTTGTCCTAGTTGTTCCTTTTGTGTACCAGAGTGGTCTGAGGTAACTTCATGGTCAGATGCAATCCCCGTGAGTGCTAATGTTTGTAAATAGCATTTTATTCGGTAAAAATATTTAAAGCATCATTTACTTCAGCTAACAAGCAGTTGACTTTATTGACAGTAGTGAGGCATGTACCAAGGTGATGGCATTTTCTAACTTTTTATACTGAATTACTTCTTGGGAAAAGGAGAAAACTTACTCCGAAGCAGAGATAAGAAAAATCATTGTCTGAACTGATAGCATCTTAAGTCTAAGGATGGTAGCTGCATAGGCAGAGGTCTCCAGATTCATTTCTTGTATATCCAGTAGAGTTAATCTAAGAATAGCATTCTTTTGGATCAGTGCAGTGCTGATGTTAGAAAATCACTGGGAAAGAAAAGAATTCTTTTTATTAGTAGAAGGACTGAGCAGAGAAGTACCTGAGGAGAAGAGATAGAAATGTCTGTTTGCACTTGATAAGCGGTAAATCACTGTATTCGAAACATTTGCCATGCAATAAGTCACTATTGTCTTTTTACCACTAAAGGTACTTCTTGTATGTGTGGGCTCCAGTCCTACTGTGCTATACACTGTCCACGTATAAAGAAGAGTAAAAGCCATCCTCAAATAGTTGAAAATCTAAGTAAAAGACAGGCATAAAGATAAAGAGAATAGATAAATGGAAGAGGAGAAGATGTGGGAATAGAAATGGTTCAAGAGAGTGAATCTCGGCCTTGTGACTAGTGCCTTCAAAAAATGTAGAGATCGTGCTGGTATGGAGTTTTATGAAACATTTCGATAAAACTGTTATCAAGGAATGAATCAAAATAGTTCCTGTTAAGGAAAACATTATCTTTGCAGCCTATTAGAATTCTTTCATTACTTGAAGAGAGGAAGTCTTGTAGCACAATAGTAAATAGAGTTTATGTGGATAAAGCCACTCTAAAAAAAATGATCTCGGCATACGAAGAAAGTTCTGTGGATTAGGAAGCTCTGAGAAGGTAAGAAATAAGAACTTGTGAAAAAGATTAACACTTGAGTCATGTATGGACCCATATTGGAACTTGTGAAAATTATCTGGAAAGAGAATAAGTAGTACTTTGTTGTTGTTGTTGTCGGCAAGGTGAAATTACATGGGGCTTGTTAGCTATGAGGATATATACAAAGAATGCAGAAAGATCCAACGGTGATCCAGCATTCAGCAATAAATGACAGGTGAGCTTCAGGGTAGACAGCTGATGGTAACGGGTTCTGAAGGAACAATTGGAACTAATCATACTACCTGATGGATTCTGAATTAGCTGTAACAACTCCCAGAAAAAGACTTGGTCATTGCAAGGAGCAGCACGGAGATGGCTGCAGTTTGGTGCAGTCTAAAAAGAAATTGAGATGTTAGATTGTGTTAAGACAAAACGAGTATCATTACAGGAATTTATAGTACACCTTTGCCTGCATTAAAGTGTCCAATCTCAGACACTCCATCTCAAAAGGCATATGAAATAATAGAAAAGGTCCTAAAGACAGCCACTAAACTGATAAGAAATACAAAAACAATTCCCGGAGAAGTAAACATGAGGATATTTCAGCCACTGCTAAGGGTAAATTAATATGGGACAATGTAATAGATGAATGATGGTGAGGTGAGTCTTCCCATTTTGTCTGCCATAAAATGAAGTGAAAGGGATGCTTCAGTTAGCTTTGCTTAAGTGCAGTTAAAAGGCAGCAGACTCAAAATAATGACTAAGGCAAACTGAACACTCTGC
>NW_010186257.1:22448-26626 GCF_000695765.1 Mesitornis unicolor | reverse complement strand
CTGAACCGGGTGTTTTCGTTCTTAACACTTTGCTGAGAGAAAGATTTGTAGATCCGATTTGCAGAGTTGGCTGCTTCCCAGTGGCTGCTGCTCTCACTGGCGCGTGGTCCCTCTGGGTTTTCCGGGGCTCTTGGCACTGCAGGGTGCAGTTGGTCACCCAGGAGCCACTGCTCCTGCTCCAGGATCGCTTTCCGATCCTGTTTTTCAGGACCAAACTTAAAATTGTACCTTGCCCAGCTGCTGACTGAATGAGCCCTGAGCATTCTGAATGCAACGCTGTTTGTACAGGTGACCAAACAGCACACGTACTGTCCAGCTTTCTAGCATCCTACATCCAAAGAACTCAAACTACTGCTCATTTCTACCTTTCTAGCTTCATGTCCTTACGTGTTGTATCATGGATCCTGTCCTGAACACTTTAGCAGGTTAATTACCTTTCGCTGTGTGAAGCACTCTTACTATCTGGCTTCATTATCAGTGCCATCTGTTTCGGTAATACTTTATCTGGACAAGCTCTGGTCTAAGTTACCCCCATAAAGTACCTTTGATATTTTGTGTGGACTTTTAAACTGGGCAGACAGATGATAATAAATGATCAGAATATCTCGAATCTGTCATTCACTCCTTCAAATGTGTCACTGCTTCCGTTGCACAACTGCAATAATTGCAATAATTTCCCTTTTTAGGTCTGACTACAATGTTTAGCCTAAAAAATAACTGCTGATTTTAGGTAACCTAAGGGTGGCTTGGTATTTTCTGAAGTTCATCTATAACAATGCAGAATGCTTTACCCTTTAATATAAATTTAAAGATAAATAATCATAGTGATCGTTTTTGTTAGTAATTGATTCTGATCTGTTTCTCTTAGAATTTCACAGGCAGAACAAGTATGTCTTCAATGGAGGTTTAAAAAGTAACATTGAGAAGGTAAGGGCAGCAGATAGGGTTGGAAGCATCTCTGAGAGATCCCTCAACCCACTGAAGATGGGCTTGATTATGCCAAATCATTCTGGACAAGTATTTGTCTACTTTGTCCTCAAATACTCCTGGTTGCAATTTAAACATATGGGCAGCATGGGTAGTAAGAGTAACTTCCTGCAAAACTTCTCCCTTATTTCAAGACTGTTGTTATGTCTCCTTGAGTCTTGGCTACGTTAAAACAAATTTTCTCAACCTTTCCTCAACACAGAAAGTGTTTTCTAAACCTTTGATCATTCTTGCTGCTCTCAGCTGTCCAGCTGACTCCTCTCTTTCTTCATGTTTGCTGTATTCAACGCCATCCAGTGCTCCAGCCTCAGGCTGTAGCCAGCTGAGGGCTACTTTGTATGTCCTGTGTGTGACATCTTTATCACACACCCTGGTAGGAGGGCAATTTAATGAGAAAAAATACTACCTTGTGTTCTGTTTGTAATCCTTTAGCCTCCACATCTTTTTCCTAATTAATTGTTCTGTAATTAGGTGTTCCCCATGTTGTATTTGTGCAACTGATGGTTTTGATATAAGTACAGTATATTGCACTTGTCTTCATGGAATTGTACCTTATTTGTGTCTTCAATTTGTTTAGATGAGTTTTGAATCTTAATGCTGTCCTCCACTGTCCTCATGCATCCTTCCAGCTTGATATTATCTACAAATTTAATTACTGTGTGTTACATTCCATCATTCAAGTAATTCATAAAAATGCTGAATAGCACGGAGCTCGGCTCTTGCAGGAGCTTTACTCAATGCCTTCTTTCCTTTTGGCAGTAAACCAGCAGTTGTGTGGAAATTTTTTTAGTAGTTGTACAACAACTTCATCAAAATTGTACGACCTTAGCTCATTTCTGACAATATCAGAAGAGATTGTGTAAAAAGCTTTTCTAAGGGTAATCTAAAACTAATCGTGAGCTCAGAAGCCTATTAACCTGTCCTAGAAAGAAATTAGGCTGACTTTTAGGAAGCCTGTTATTTTATAAGTGTTTACTGTTTTCGATTGGATCCAGGTTTGAACCAAAACAGCACAAAACATTTCTGTGACTAGATTTGTTTCCTTGGAGCAAATTCTTTCTACTTATTACTAATGTACTTAGCAAGTATTTTCATGTTGCCATTTCCTTGTGTATTTCTAGTTGTGCTCTGGCTTTTGTATTTTGCTTCTATGTTCCTGCAGCCGCATCAAGATATTAAATAGGATGCAACTGGCTTTTATTTCAAAGCCAAGCCATTTTTCATCTCTAATAAGATGACCTGATGGTCACTGCTAGCCAGTGGCTTCTAAGCAGACTGGTTGCAGATTTCTGCATTGTTTGCCTTTGCATATTTTCCAATCTATATACACTGGATACTGACTCCATTAAAAAATAGACTGTATAAGCTTTTCTCCTGCTGTGTCACACCTACACCTTCCTTACTGTTCATGCTCCAATAAATAAGTTCAGCTGTAAGAGAGCTGCTTTCTGTTGGTTATAGTTTTTGTTGCTGTTTCAGATTGACTATTTCTTTCTGATATAGCAAATACTTGGTGATAAGTAGAAACAGAAGAGCTGGTGTGTATACTCATTGTAAAATCGTATTTTATTGTCGCAGTGGTGATTAGACATGAGCTGTCAGCATATTCCTGTGTTCTACAGTTAACTATACATTAAAATATTAATAGGAATAATAGCTTCTATTATACAGAACAGAGCAGCTTTACAGTCCCTACCTAATGTAGTGTGGAAAATGCAGCCCCCACCTGGAGAAGGCAGCAGACAAACAGCATAGAGCGTACCAGCTCAGTTTGGGAAAACGTCTGCAAAAACACACAGGAATTAAGAAGAAATGTGAAATTTTCTTACAGCTAAAGATACAGCAAACATTTCAGTTCATAGATTATCTAGGGATGGGAGGGGTATTCTTTTTTATCTGTGGGTCACGTGGGCAAAGGTTCAGTGGCTGCATTCTGGCCCACAAAGGCAATTTCACATATGGCAGTCAACAGCAGCCAAAGAAGATAGATACTGTCTGTAACACAAGTGTAAACTTCTTTTAATTTTCCTCTCTGTTGACATTTAACTGGGCTGTCTGCAGCACAGAAGTGCTGTGACTAAAAAATCAACTCTTAATGAAGTTGCTTCAGTAATGCAGACCCTTTCAAAAGGTCTGATGAAGCCAAAGTGTGAAGCTGTTTCAGATGAGTCCATTTGTTTGTTTGTGTTCAGTTTCTGTTGTATTTTGATGGCAATAATACTCATAAGCAATAATAGCAGATTTTACTCTATCAGCATTTGCATAAGAAGTTAGATGAGAAAAAATAGTATTGCCCAGTGATCTGTGCATGATCATCATCTGTGCATTTAAACGTCGTTAGCTGTGGAGCTTACATCCTGATTTGTAATACTGAGAAAAGGAATGAGAAAATACAGCTGAGCTGTGATTAGCGAATCTGAAAGCTGGGGTCTGATGGGGAGATCCCTACCCACAGAATGACTGAAATTCTCCTCCAGAGCAGAAGCTGCTCACAGTGGTGATATGGATGTCTGTGTGCTGTAACTTGGACCACGGCCATTCTTTCTCTTCTGAAAGGTCACCGAGGAGCCATTAAATAGCAGCAACTTTCAGCTTCATGTCAGAAGTAGTTTGGCAGTCACAAGGCAGCACTTCACAAAGTTTTAAATTCACCCAGTTACATCAAGAGCAATGTAATAAGCTCTGGTAGTCACACAGGACACGAACTATCCTCTTGGATAACACTTAATGTATGCTTTGTCATCCCTGAAACTCCACAGCCTTGTGTAGTGCTATTACACTTAAAGAAGAATATGTACCTGGTGAATCACTCCTACTAAATCTGATTTACTTGTAGCAAAGCCTAAAACAAACAGCCCAACACATTCACAGTAGTGAGATATACGGCTTCCTTTGCTATTCTGCACACAGGATAATGACAGTGAAAATAACAGCAAAGGGTACCAAAACACCTTGAGGAAAATGACTTGTTGTAATAGTGCCTGACCTCTATCTGTTGTCCGTCCTTTATGTGTTGCCTGTACAACAGTGGAACCAAGACACATTATTAAAAAAACAAAACCAATTCTGTAGCTACTGAATGATAGACAGGGTATGTATTTTTCAGATCTATTCTCTTGCCTCCTACCACCTTTCTTTTACTACCAAAAAAAGGGCAAAAGGAAACATTTATTTGTTTAAAAATGTCTACC
>NW_010186257.1:13996-22417 GCF_000695765.1 Mesitornis unicolor | reverse complement strand
TCTTCCGATAACAAAAAAAAGGAAAGTGTTCCTATACTGTTATTTATTACCGTACATTGTCTGCTAAGGCTATGTTTTCTATCATGGGATTCAAATTGCTTCTCGTGCCATCAGCATTTTCCTTTTTCACATTTCTTTCAAGGCAAAATAGAAAATGTATTTCTCTGCCGTAGCGACAGTGATCTGGGAAAACTTTATTTAGGGTGAAAGGGAAAATAATGGAGTCAGAACAAGTATCTACACTAAAAATCTATTTACAACATCGAAAACCAATGCATTCACAAGACAGCCTTGTATCTGTTTTAAATTAAGCTCAGGATGATATAGAAACGTAGTGTGTAATGACCACTAACCTGCCTCTTTGCATTGTTGATTAAAAAATCTGCCAATCTAGTAATGAGGAGTTGAAATGAAAGACAGGGTGTTTATGGAAGACCGTATATTTATTTTGTAGAAAAGCGGTGTGAAGGCAGTGCCACTCTTGTAATGGTAAAACTTGGAGTGCATTTAAAAGTAAACGAATGTGTATCCATTCAGGGTTATTGCACAGGAGACAACATAAATAAAAATCCAAATACTGCTGTCTTAATTCACACATACAGTTACATTTAATGGCAATAGGACTTCCAACATGAGTAAAACCAGCAGGGTCTGGCCCATAAAAATGATTCTTGTTTGCAGCCTGCCTGTTTTCTAAAGGTTAGCACTAAGATTTCATTTACCGTCCTCCATAGCAGCAGCTCTGATTTAAGGAGATTCTGGCTCCTACCTTCCAGCTTCTCATTCCCCTTCCAAAGCACAGCTTCAGCTGTGCCAACCCAAGTGTTAGTGGGGCCATTTGGCTAACAAAATGTGGGGGAAAAATACAGCCAGTACTGTGTGCTTATTCCACAGTGGCGGTGTAGAGAAGAGAAGTGAAGATCTGGGGAGTTTAAGGGGTGTACCCCATCCAAAGAGAAATAAAAGTAGTCATTAGGGAATGACAGATACAGAAGCAGGGTCTGGTTTTGAGTGCCAGAGCTCTCCTCTAGTGCAGGAAATCTTTTAGTGATACAGTAGTCAAAAGGAAAGGACTGTTAAAGCTGATTATCTAGTTTAAAAGTCAATATTAAAATGTACACGTTGCAGCATCTTCTGAATTTTGGAGTGAGTCTGTTGTCATACATGTAGCATTTACAAAATCTAGCTATGACAGGAACTGACAGGTTTTGTCAGACAGCTTCAAGTTTCCAGTTCTCCCCTTTCTCCAGGTAATTAGGAAGGATAAGGAATTATGCCACCAGCACAACAGGAAAGAAGGAGCATAAATTGCAGTACAATTAGCTTCTTTTTCCTTTCTCTGAGTATGCACGCTGATACCATTCAAACTGCTTGAGTCACGGACAGCGTACAAGGCTCTGTTCTGAAATCACTCATGTGCTTAACTTTAAAGATGTGAACACTGCAAAAGCCACAAATGCTGAGGCCACTTATACCTAATCTTTAGGATGTGCTTAGTATTTTGCTGGACCAGGGATAGAGTACTGAGCCTTTACAGGGATGAATGCAAGCTGATCTACTTATGAGAAGGCTTAATGGAAATTTTTCCTTTCATTTAAAATTCTGTCACCAGTATATCCTTCATGGCCCCTGCAGGAAGAACTGTGTCTAGATAATGTCTCATTGGTACTGCAGCAAATGGGCTGTAAAGTAAATGTTCTAATTAGTCTTTGAATCTTTAGGTTGGGTGTAGCTAAGTCAAATGGATTTGTGAGCTAGTGTTACTTGATTGAGCACCATGCTGGAAAGAAAACAGGGTCCTTCTGCATATTTTTGTAGTTTCTTTTTGCTTTTTAAGTTCTTTTAGACTCGAAAGTCACACTTTTGCTGCCTGATATCAAGGGGAGAATCCTTTCTTTTGTTGTTGTTTTATGTCTATACTTGCCGTTTTTGACCTGAGATGACAGGAAAAGAATAATAAGTATCTGGAAGGCACTTTTATGTGGGCCTTAAATAAATTAGTGCTGATACTGACAGCAATACAGGCATGCTGACATGACTTTGTGTTGCCTCTAGAATCTCTACAAGCCCCATGCTGTTTCGTAGAGGTACTTTCTTGCTTCGAGTACCCCAGAGATCTCTAAGGTGGCCTTAGAGTGGACAGTGTTGAGATGGCTTTCACATAGATAAGAAAGAAGCGATTGATGTATAAAGAAATTGAACCTCTGTGCAAGAGAGAATTGCAAATGGAGTTTGGATGTCCCAGGTCCTCGGTGTGTGAAGCATCTGAGGCCATTAGGAAGGCAAATGTGCTGTAGTGAGTCAAGGAGGGAAGAAAACAGGAAGCTTGAGCTGAAATTCTGGAAGTTGGTCATTCCGGGTTGGTTTGGGTGTTTTGCAATTAATTGCCTTGTGGCATGAAAACACTTTTGAGTCTCTTCTGGCAGCTCTTCCAATTTAAAACCTTACTGAAACCAAAGTGAAAACATACACTTATCCATCATATTTGCTCTAGATTTGGTTCACTCTCCCCAGAAGACTTCTATACACATGTGAAACATTAAGAGTGATCTTATTTATTGGCACAGACATAGCATCGAGGTTGCCTTAGTGGCAAAAATGGTCCATCTGCAACTACTGCTGCCCAACTCGGTGGAGTTCACTAAGCCTTAGGATTGGCTGGTGTGCTGTTGCTTTCTCTGTGCTTGGGATGGGTGTGTGACAAGTCTAATACCATTTATCGTGTGAATATACATTTAGGGACCTTGTAAAGCTGCCTGAATTGTTGCACCTGTAGAGTAACTGCTCCTTGATAGTGTTGGTGGTGTAGTTAAAAGGCCTGTCTGAAATGCATGTCATTAACTTGGACTACAGTAGCTCCAGAGGTTTGTCCATACCAGGGTGTGGGAATAATTCGAGAGGCTAGAGCAGAACAGGAGGTTGGAAATGTCATGGAGTCTCTCACTAGTGTATTTTGAGTGTCTCTTAACCTCACTTCTCACCCTTCTTACAGAAGTATTTGAAGAGAAAATAAACATTAGCAAAGGCTTTTAGAGTCTTGGATTTTAGACACCTCAGAAAAGCAAAGTATTTTACAAGCATTCAAAATCAAATGTCTCTGTTCAGGAAATAACAGTTATTAGTTCTTTCAATCAAATTAATCAAAGCTTTTAGTTCTTGTGTAAACTGGTAGTCCACAGGCTATTTAAGTTAAAAAAATAAACCCAACAAACTAAGTCTTTATTGTGAGTTTATTGTGGGAGCACTGGAAATCTTGCCATCAAAACTGCACTTCTGCATAAGAAAAATGGCAGGTAAGTTCTCTCATTAAAGAGATACTGGCTGCCTCCAGAAAAAATAAACTAATAAAAAAGAAGAAATAACAGCTTAAGTTTGGAATCAAAACTTGGGGTTTGTGAAGTCACACCATCTTAGGAAAACTTCGTTTGGAAGGGGCCTCTGAGGGTCATCTGGTCCGACCTCCTCCACCAAGCAGGACCAACATCAGAGCAGGGGTTGCTCAGGATTTTGTCCTGACAAGCTCTGAAAATCTTTAAGGACTCAAATCTTTCATTTAAAAAAAAAAAGTAAACCTATTTTTGAGGGATCTGACTCATGCCTTTTGTGTCAAATGTTTAAAGGCTTCAGCTTTAGAGATCAATGAGCAATGTTGATTGAAGGAAACAAGAAAACAAAAATAGCCTTTCTCCCAGGTGCAGCTGGTCTATACATCTGTAAATATTTTCTGAATTACTGTCTTTTAGTACCTAAATAGTAAAAAAAACACCCCAAAACAAACAAAAAATCCCCAACTTTTCCCTCTCTTTCATCTCCAAGCTAAATTTTAAACTACAATACATTTTTATGAGTGCTATACATAAAATTTTTGAAGTTAGGGCAAAGAATGGAAACACAGACAGAGCTTTTATTGTAGTGCTGCTAAGGATGCTACTGTAGTCAATAAAGTACCTTTAAAATTTTAAGAATGGCATCCCTGAAGTATCTCATATGATATTTCTTCTCCACTGCCTTTCTTTAGCTGGAAAAAAGAAAAATAATTCTTCTAAACATATGTGCCTCTACCTCATCAATTATGTATATAATTTCCTCAGGATATAATTAAACTTAACTATATTAATTTTATCTATCCAGTTTAAATACTTAATTGTTATACTAAATACAAGTTAAGAATCTCTGACTGAGTTAATTTGTATATTTTAAAAATATTTTCTTTTAAATGGACCTTTACTGCCTTAGAATAATGGCCGTAATTATAAAATAATGCCCCCAAAAGGCTCTAATGTGCTTAGAGTTGTTTATTTCAAACAGAAAGCTTGTATTTACAAAGCTTGGTTTATGCACATGGGTGGATCATTAAATTATTTATTGAATTATTTCAAATAATTAAAGAGTAAAATGTAAATCGTTCACCAATAATTCAAATAAACAGTGATTACATTAATCAAGTAAATAATTCAATTTTTATGAATTTTTTCATGTGAACAATTCATTTTTTATTCATATTTTCATGTGGACCATTTGCCCAGCTCAAGTCTAACCGAATTCTTACAATGTCAGGAAAATGAAAGAAAAGGATATTTGTAATAAACACAGATCACCTTCACATTGCTCCTGCATGAGCACTCCCTCACTGATAGGAAGTATTTGCAAGAATTCATCTGTAATTTCCCTAAATTGCTATGTGTGTATAATGCATTAAATGGACTTTAGTCATAGGGAAAGTCATGTGAAGGTGGAAACTGGAGGTCACTTGAAAACTGTAAGACAAAAAGTGCCTTAAAATAATTTAATAGAACAAGCAGTAAATATGTGTAGTATGTTATTTTAAAGGAGTTTTGAAGCAGGGAACATTTTAATGAACTATGGAGCCAAATAAATGACTTTAAGTAGAAGGAGAGGACAGAGATGGATGGGGGGAGAAGAAAGAATTGGGACTGAAGAAGCAAAATAGTGAGGTATGAGTAAAGTTATTCTGCCATACTGTGAGGGAAGAGAGCAAACCTCATGAGTGCCATTTCTTTTGGCATGTTGAAAATGCACTATTTCTTTGCTAGGAAATTTAGGCCATGATCAGTCACTGATATTTCAAGCATAACGTGGGCAGAAAAAAAAGTCATAAACTCAGGCTCTATTTTCCCTCCCCTCTTCACCTGGTAAGTGCAGGGACAAAAACTTCAGCCTACTAAAAGATGCATTTATGTATTTACTACGTTAGCTAGCAAAAGTCAATATACAGTTATATTTGGTAATTTATTTTACCATGAAACATGCAGGGATCTGTTTTCTGCCACGTAACATCTAACGTGACACGAATCTCTACTAAGAGGGATATTAATTATTTCACATTGTCCACAATGTGTATAGTTTCAGATAACACAAAGGCATAGTTGAAATGTCTCTCCTTACATCCACTCCACCTCTGTCTATTCACAGGACATTGATCAAACAATTGTGAAAAATCAAAGGGACCCAGATGCAAGCAACTCATCACCAGGTTTACTCCACGGCAAATGATTCTTCACTACAGCTACTCACAAAATAGCTTTTTTTCTTTTATGAACCTGAAAAATTTCACCTTGTGCTGTCAAGTTTCCTGGAATTTGTATGCTAGCTGTTCAGTGCTTCACGTTCCCCATAAGCTGGCTGTGTAGATGTTCTCTTTTTGTGCCTGCTTGAGGCAGGACTGATGCAGCTTTAAGATCAGTGGGCGCTCTGATGAAAAAGCACTTTGGACAGAAGTAGTTCCGTTTTCAAGACAAAATGTTTTGTTTTGTTTTGTTTTTCTTCCAGGAAACAGTGACTTTTCCACAGAAAGCAATCACCACTTTTCATTTTTCAGGAGTAGGGTTGTAATTTTTTCTTCACCTGCTTAAATTGGGACTTTATTTTCACCGTCCTCTCCACCGCTCTGGGGCTGCGTTGCTGGATTATGGCTGAGGTGTACTGCTTTGCAGAGCTGTGGTAATGTGGCATATGCATAAGTGGGTTACAGATACTTTTGGTTTTTCAAGGATTTTTTTTTTCAACTTTAATCTTGCTGCAGCATTTTGTTCCCAAATAATTTCTGCTTGCCATGTTTAAATTAGAGATGGGGAAGGGGATTGAAGTTTTCACCTGCAACTCTACAAATGTTAATTGTGCTGCTGAAATACAGATGAGAGCAGGACTTTGTCTTCCCTTCTGGGACCCGTAAACTGTACAATCAAATATGATTTCAACAACGAGGTGGTTTAGCAAATCCTTCCTTAATTTTTTCTCTATATAGATAAGCACCAATAAAATTTTTGACTTTAAACACCGTGATTGTTTAGCATGCAGAATTTTAGACATGTCAGCTCTGGTTGTTTGATTTATACCTTTGACCTATCTCTAATTATTTTAACCTTATAATTTGCATAAATCCAATCTCTGCTGTCAGACTTGGAAGACAACAGAAATCCCCTTATGCATTGTGATTCACTGAAGAAATTAGAGGTGTGATACTGGGTGGGCTTTTTCATTTGACCCTTTACAACTTCTACTCATTTTGAATTACTCTAGTGAATTTTTCTGCTCTTGAAAGTAAAAGATGTAGAGAACAGATTACACTCGAGTGCTGCCTCGCGTTATAGAAACTTTTTATGCTTCCTTCAGACAAAGGGGATCAATGTCTGCCTGCAACATCCGTGCTCTACCCGAGCTGCCCAGCTCAGCGGGGAGGCTTGGACTGCAGCTCTCAGGAAGTTCAGGTTGGAGGCATCCCTTTATTTGCTTTATTATATCAACTATCAAATTTGTAAACTCTGATTTGAGTCCTGTTTCAAATTCCAGACACTGACTCATCAGGCCAAAGAGAATTAAGGTTTTTTAGATCTGGAGTTTTAGTTCAAGCCCATTTTGAGCTGTGAAGATGCTGCCAGACTGCTATTGACACTCAGCACTGTTCGAACTGGGAGATCTCTCTGAGGGGTTAATGGTCCTTTCTGTCTTTTCTCAGCTCTCTGGAGCCAGCACATTTCACTCCTTGTGCAGTGAAGAAGCGAGTGCTTCTGCTGAGCAGAATGAAGCTGTAAAGCTGCTTGCAGAGGGAGAAAGGCTGTCTTTCCACACATGATGTTGATGTCTGGGGGACGTGCTGGCATGATAAATAGTATAAACAGTGGGACCTTACCTCTTGGAGATAAGAAATCATTCTCCAGGGAGAGAAAGGTGTCCACCAGAAATGGTGGCCTTATCAGGCAGAGTCTCATACCTGAAATTGAAAAGTTTATTTAGTTGGCATTTGCCTGGAGCTTCATCTCTGTGCAAGAGGGTGGTTAGTACTTCCTTCCCTCACAAAAAGTGGTGACAGGCCTTCGTATGTGAAAAGATGGGGAGCTGTTATGATGTTGCAATGATGAAGACCATTATTTTCTATTAGCTTAGATGGATTCAAAGGTTAAAACACTTTCTGGTGAAAATTAATTATCCTGAGAATTCAGTTAGAAGTGTTCTTTGATGTCTGGCATTTGCATGCCTGTGATGAGGAATAGGTCACCTGCTATGTGCATAAACTCTCAAGGCTTACAAGAAGAGGAGTAGCAAAGTTCCCTGCTAATCTACTTCTCCTGCTTAAGGATGAGCTTCTTACCAATGTGGAGGAAGTCATATCTCACTAATGTGATTATCTGCAGGTTCACTAATACTGGGTAGGCATTGGAAGCATCTCTGTGGCTTTAATTAGTGATATTCTCACTATCCTCCTTAGCTGGAGCAAGAAGAACTCTGTCCTCTTTCATTCTGCTTTCTCAGTGAAACTGAAGAGAAAACGGATGGTAAAGGGTGGAGATGCAATGGACTTAACAGTAATGAGACCAACAAGGGATTAATCAGTCTGGCCATGACTCTTCCACATCCTGAGGTCTGATTACGTAGGGACATGGACAGCACTGCTCACAACTGGAGTTCACCTGGACACAAGTACTTTGCTGGGTCAGTGCCAGACAGCTTATTGCTTCGTACACCTAGCACTTAGCTTATTTGTCTTAGTCCTTCCCCTGTCTTACTCTGCCTTTGTGTCTCTATTTCAAGGGGCAGTGTGACATGCTGTTGGCAGAGTGTCTAGCACAATTTGGGAGCATCTTTATACACACACATTCCTTTCTGAAGAGAAAAAAAGGAGCTGGATGGTGATGACCTGTGAAAATAAAAGCTTTGAAAATGAGGTCAGTGAAACATGGTTAGGAAATTATTTGCAGTGCAGATTCATAGCCTGCAAGGTAGTAAATGTAACCAGCCTGTAGTTACTGCTTGCATGGTCAAGGTGCTGTATGCCCATGGAGTGGCAAGGCCCTTCTCTTCACAGTTCCTGACAGCCACTTGGCACTTGTGTGGTTTCAGAGCAGCCTCAAACATGTTAAAAATCTACACTGCAAACTTCTACAACCTGCTCAGTTTCTCTAC
>NW_010186257.1:0-13965 GCF_000695765.1 Mesitornis unicolor | reverse complement strand
TCAGCAGGAGAGTTAATCATGGTCACGGTTCTCAGCCTCGCCACAATACCAAATTATGGTTAATTGTATTTTTCTGCCTACTTTTCAGTTGTTCAGGAAAGCCTGAATCTTTAAATTTGTATCTGCTCTATGGTAAGCCTGTGGATTATACTGTCCTCATTTAGTTGGGGTAGAGAACCTGAGAGATCTGTCATGTCTTTAGATACTTGACTCTAAAAAATCACTTTATATATCAGCTCAGCAGATACCACATTTGCTGCACTTCACTTCCTTTTGGACGCTGTGCAAGATGTCATCAGAGTTCACTTCACTGACCTCTATAGCCCACTATATATTTTAAATAATGCACATAAAAATAAATCAGAAGGTTTAAAAATGGGTAAATGGCTTTTCAGTTTGAGCAACAAGATGGACTTTTACAATGTTTAGAAGAAAGCTGTGTGAACTCACATCTTAGCAATCTTGTACTCCTGAACTTATTTATTTTTAAATTTTTGCTGATGTCTATGATAGCAGACATGCTGATAGATTAAGAAAAAAGCCCCAGATGTGGAGTGAGTCATGGTATGTTCTTTAGGTTAGACTGCTTTTCAAAGTTTAGACTAAGGAGAGTGAGCAACACATTCATTTTACTCTTACTGGTCTCTTTTCATGCACTTCATGAATATAAATCTCTAAAACCCCCACCTTTGATTGATACAAAGTCAACTTGGTGGCAAAAATTTGGCGAAAGTGTGTCCTAATGAGTGCATGTAAGTGTTCTCTGTTTTCTTTACACTTGGGGATATTATGTCTTTCATGACTGGCTACTTTACTTCTTAGCCCTCTTAGAGACAATCTGAATTGAAAGTGTGAACATAATAACTGTTCTGTAAACCTGAGAGAGCAACTGGTTACTCCCGTTACTCTGTGAACAGAGTCAAAATCGGTGTTGGGGTAATTCTTCTGATGGCAGTGGACATGCAACTATGTTTAAACTCAGTCTATTATTGCTGATGAACTTGTTGATTCCACATAGGGTAGTTTAGGGCTCAGCATCGCCTCTGTCTGGAAAGTCTTGCCTTTCAAAGAAAACAGAAACAGAAAGCCCAGTAGACTCTGTTTTTGCAGCTCTTTGCACACATCTGCTTTTGACCTTTATGAAAATGAGTTAGCCATTCCACATCATTGAAACCATATGCATAGAGCAGTTTAGATATTGGATACCTCTCAGACCAGTGATGCCAGAACAATGTGCAAGCAACAAAGAGGAAGGTGATTATGCAAAGCAAGAGTTACCTGCTCAAATGAACAAGTCACGGACATTTTCCCTTCATGATACTTAGGAGAACTGTCAAGCTTCTGTGAGTGATTTGGATCTGCCAGCGATGTGCTTGTAGCAAGAGCTAAATACAAAACTTGTTTCCACCACCAAATACAGTCTGTAAGTAACTAATTATCTCCATTCTCTCCATTGCCTTCCAGTATGCAGGAAGCCTGGCTGGGAGTGAGAGTTTACTTACTGGGAGTAAGGGTGCACTTACTGAAGATGAATTCATTACCCTTACTCAGCTCTTACCACTATTTCCCTTTGGTTAAGGACTCTGACTTTATGCATCTAATGGTATTATTTCTAGTGCCACTCTTTATAGATGTAACATAACCATGTACAGTGCTACCATGATGAGCTGTGGCTTGTAAATTGAATACCTTTGGACCAGTGTTGCTCAGCATCTCTACTTACTGTACAACTAATGAAAAGAGTTTATGCCTAAATTCATCCCTTGTGTAATTCCAGTAACGAGAATGAAGCCAGGCATAGATATACTGCTGGTTTTTTTTCCTTTTCTTTGTTATTCAAGTCTATGAGGCCACTGCAGAAGAGGGAAATAAAAGAGGCTGAGGAAGAAATAAGAATAAATGGACATCTGGTGACTTTGTAACTCCACCTGTGCCATGACAGAGAAGTGCAAATGTGCCAAAAAGAAAGCAGCACATCATGAGGATACCAGCTTTTATCTGAAGAGTATCTCTTATCCATAAAGATCATGAAGAGCTTTACACTCGTGGAAGTGTGAATAACACTGTTAAGTCCTTTCAGTCAGAGAGGTGAAAAGGCAGCCATAGGACTGGGAAAGGGTAATTGACTGATGGCTTCTGTGACCCTGCTACTCGGAGAGAGAAGGACCTTGTCAGTCAGTCAAAAATTACCGCTTGGGAACAAGCACAGAAATGTAGTCATATCGCTCCCATTATTATGAGGTCTGTGGGTTTTAACCCTTCTTGCAGTGCTTTAGAAATGCAATAAAAGACAAACCTAACCTCAGTTTGAAGGCATTTATGCCTTTAATCAGAAACATCCTAGCTGCCAGTGTCCTTCCTTTTAAAGCACAATTAGAGAGCAGCAGGAGGAAAGGGAAGATGGTGAAACCCGAGGGAGCCTCTGGGAGCTCTGCTTCCTGCAGCGCTAATACCACTTCACAGAGACACCTTCACGTTGGGGGTGTGATGTGTGGCTGCAGAAGAAGGTCACTGCTCCAAATTTTGCTTTTACATTGAAATGTAAAAGGAATTGCTCAACTCTTGCAGAGGCTGATGGCAGATTTTGGCACTATCTTCCACATGTGGCCCTCCCTATCATAAGATGAAAGCTTTGCAGTCCAGCAGAGTTTGACTGACCTTTACATCTGTCATGGTTTAGACAGTTGTTCTGTCACCTGATGAATCCTCCCCACCTGGGGAGCGGAATCAGGCAAAGGAAAGGGGACCCATGGGGTGAAATGGAAACAGATTTAATAAAATAATAATGATAAACCCCACTATTGATAGTAATACAAAGTATACAAAGTTATACTAAGCCAATATAGTGGTTGCAATCAGTGGGAGCATACGCCTCAGGAGCAGGACGATGGGTGAGACGCTCCAGAGATGGTGGCCATCAAGGAAAGCGAGCTGTCCCCAGCAAACTCCCCAGTTTATAGTGAGTGATGTTTATGGTATGGGATAATTCTATTGGCCAGCTTGGGTCTGCTGCCCTGGCTTTTGCTCCCTCCAGCTTCTGCACCTGGCTACTCGAAACTGCTAAAGACCTTGATCACTACATACTAGTGTTGACTGAAAACTGAAAGAAAGCGTCTTATCAGCTTTGTTTCCACTAAATTGAGTGCTTTAGTCTTCACAGAAATGCAGCTTTCCTGAAGAGAAAACTGATTCTGTGATTCTGTCCCAGCAAAACCAGGACCTCTCAAGGTCAGGCAGGTTTGTTTTTTTTTTTGTCTGAACTTTTAAGACTTTCTTTGCTGCTCATCTTATGTATAGAAGTAGAAATTGTTCCTGACATGTAAATGCACCTGCCCCAAATCAAATTCTGAATTTAAATTCTGGAAGCCACCAGGAGAGATCATTTCTGTTCCTGTTCTGTTGTGCAGTAGCTCTGAATACACTGGCTTGTTGATTTTGCCCAAGGAAGATCTCAGAAGAATCCTGTGGAGGTTTGTTATTGTCACCAAATGGACTTAAAAGAAAGAAAACAATTTGCTGTGTTTTCAGACAAAACTAACACATTTTATTTTTGCTCCTTGAAGGTTGTTCAGAAGGAGGCATGTACTGTTTCAGCTGACTAGAACTTTCCTGATGTGTTTTATCACTTTCTGATTCAACATTTAAGGCTTCGGAAAAATTGCTTAAAGAATCGAGATGCCTCTATTTTTTTCCCCATCCGAAAAGGAATTTCATTTCTTTAAACTGTCAGCACGTATTTAGACTACAGCCTTTCCATAAGGACAACCAGCCTTTGTTGGATTTGATTTATCTGTGGGATGTTCCTTCATTTGTCATTGGCAAGGCAAAAAAAGTAGGCAATTTGGAGACAGGCTGTAGTGGTGTGAGCAGGGGCAAGCCCTCCTGGTACAAGGCTTGTAGCTGACCAGCTCTGCCTGCCAATGAGCAATGGTAGCTACAGAAAGGCAGAGCTGGATTATGATACAGTTGAATCAATTTAGGCAATTTGAATCTGAATTCTCTCTGATTAGGCGGCTTCAGCTACTCATGGCTGTCAGTGAGTGTAGTTGTAGAAAGATGGCCATCTCTGCCATGGAGGTGAGCATTTACTGTGGCAGGGAGAAGTGTCGAAAGTTAAACAATACTTTTTTTCCGTGCCCCAAGATGAATTTCTGTGATTGTTTCCAGAGATCAGACAAAGGCTCTGATCTGTGACTGAGCACATCAAGCCAGTTGACTTGTCTTTTGATTGACTTTTGGTATTTACAAATGCTGTTGATGATACTGCAGATCGGATATTATATATATATGGTTTTGTCTGTCCAAATCTGAATACAAATACTGTATGATAAGGGAGTTACTAACTTAGATAAACATATTTATAATGAAGTAAAAAAAAAGAAAAAAAAGTTATGACATAAGAATAGTCTCACATTGCTTGTCTTTGTCTCATAATTAGCAGCTCATCATTTCTTGACCTTGTGCAGAGTTTGTAGGAGACAGTTCCTGTGGTGCAAATAGGTCAAGACTCAGTCTGGCATCATTGTTATTGATTTTTATAGGGCTGAAATCCCAAGGAGCTGATGTGTATAGAGATAATACCTTGTGCTGTTCAGTGTGTAAAATACATGTAATTTTTTTTTCCCTGAAGTGGAACTGAATAAAGACTGGTTATTTTTCATACTCCTTAAATGAAGAACACAGTGATTGACTGTAGCTATGAGGTGTACATGTCCTATTGGAACAAATTATGGGAAAAGAGTTGTATAATGTGGGCTAAGTTCATATAGCACTGTGTCAGTGACTGACTGATATTGCTGTTTAGTAGATGTGACATTTGAAAGTTTAATCATGATCCTGCAGCATTCACTGGCTCATTCGAAATTGTCGAATAAGAAATGGGGTATTTGGCATGCTTTCAGGCACTCTGCTATCTGCTGCAAAGTACTCAGTAATATTTCTAAATGCATGTATCAACCTTTTCATTTATTGATCTCAGAATGTACTGAGTTAAGTGAGAATCATCACCCTTCCTATTGAAAATAAAAAGAAAAAAGCAAGAGGGAGAGGAATGAAGAACCTTACCTGAACCCTTTACAAAATCTGACTATTTCCTGTGATCATTTATACAACTGGAGACCTGTGTTCGGCACTTCTGTGCATTAGGGGAGTCTTTCAGGGTCTGAGCTCTGAGGCTCATGGCTGCTTACGGTGAGTCTTTAAACACTTTCAAAATACCAATTCTGCCTTGACAGTGTTGGAGGTGTTTGCACAGATGAAGACATTATGCCAGATTTTCCTGTTTTTGCTGGGATAGAATCATAGAATCAATTTTCTATTCAGGAAAGCTGCATTTTTAGAGAAGACCACGGCACTTTTTGATGGGAACAAAGTGGATAAAACACTTTGCTTTAGTTCCCGGCCAGCGCTGGAGCTGTGGTGCTCGCAGTGTTTGACATCCAGCATTTACTGCTGGGAGCGCATGACTCATGAGCACTACATTGGCTGAATGTAACTTTGTGTACTTTATATTAATCTTGTTATTAACACTACTTTTTATTATTATTTTTATGAAATCTGTTTCCATTTCAACCCATGGGTCTCCTTCCCTTTTCCCGCATTCCCCTCCCTGGGTGGGGAGAGTCATCAGGTGGTAGAACTGCCTAAATGAGGGCACAGATGTATCTCTTTCTCCCTGTTTTCACATTTTTTGTTTGCTTGGGAACTTGAGCAGTAAATAATAGGTGAAAAAGGAAAGAAAAAGTAAATTATATTACGATATTGAATTTGGTCTTATTACGAATATCAAAGAAAAACACTGAACTGGTGGAGAACAGTTTTAAAATATTGAAAAGTCAGTGGTATTATGCACATGACTTAAATTACTTTTCCCAATGAAGAAGAAACATGGAAATGTGTTCAAATCTTTTCTCTGTCTTCAATGAGCCGACATAAATTTGAATTCACAGTTGTAACTTCAGGGTTTTTTCCAGCCTATTAATAAAATGCTACTATTGGGGATAATTGAAAATATACTCACATACTTCTATCTTAGGTTTACCTGAGACATTATAAGGATTATTTTATATGGGTAAAAGCCTATTGAAAGTTATTTTTTTTGCTGAATTATTTTGAGGATTCTCAGGATTTGATTGTGTATGATTCAGACTCGATTTCATCATCTTTTAATTATTCAAAAGAAAAAAAGCACACATACGTAGAAGAATGAGTAGAAATACAGATATCTTTTGGATCCTTACTCGATGTTCTTGGTAGCAAAATAGGGCTTACTTTTATGCCCCCTTCAAATGTCAGCACTATTTTGGAGAGTTGAGTAAAACATGTTCCTTGCAGTTACGCTCTCATCTTTTAGGAAGTTCAGATGCTGGCAGCTGGAGAAACATTTGCAGGCAGTGCCTTGGACATTTGATGTGGTACTCGGTGTCAAATCTTTAGTTTTACCAGAACAAAGCAGCTGTATGGTCTCTGTCCTCCTTTCTTCCCAGTGCCTCTGCCTGTTGTTATTAAACTGGCTTTGTGGCCTTTTTTTTAACCTGTGTCTTCTTAGGGATCATCAGTTTGGGCTTGGATACACAATATCAGTGTGCATGTTTCACCTTGTGGCTTTGTGAAAAGCTTATGAGAGATCTGCTGATCAGCAAGCAGTGAACAGCTAATGATCTGATGAAAAGCATCTTTTTTGGAGGGTGAGAGGGTAAAGACTGAGAAAATGACGGGGTGTCATTATTAAGCATGATGTTGTATTTCCTTAGTTTCATCTTGAACTTGACCTGTCCCAAATGGTTATTTACTGGCCTTGTAAGTTGAGTGCTGTTCCCTTCCTTCAATTCTGGTGCAAAACTGTGCTGTTCACCCAATGGCATTTTCATCGTACACGTTTAGTAGGTGAACGGTGCTAAGGGGAAGGACAGAAGACAAAAAAACCACAGTGCTGAGAGGCTCCAAACCTGTTTTTAGCACTTGCTATTCACAATGTGTGCCGGTAGTCATTGTGCATGATTGCCTATCACAGTCAGAATACATAAGACAAAGTAAGGAAATATTTCCCATTTTATATAGATGAGGATCTGAGAGGAAATGTAGATATCAAAGAGAGCCTACAGTTGAACCGGGAGTTCAACAAGGTTAAAGGAAAAAGAGCCTTTATTCAGTGCTCTCTGAAAAGACAATCCTCCCTCCTTTCACTTGTGCTTTTCAGTTATTTCTGACTGGTTAACCTGCTTTTCCTTTTCTGTATCATTTGCCCTTCTACTGTTTTCCAGAAATGAAAAGCTTTGCTGGTAATGGCAGCCCATGAACCCCATCAGAGAGTACCTGTGCAGTGTAGACTGTGTGTCAAGCAGCTGACTCACTGGAAGAGTGAAAGGAGAAGGTATTAAACCCAGTACTCAGGAAAGAAAAGTGGAAAAAGGTAGGCTGCCAGGCAGGAGAATTTGTCCACTGGGCTCTTGTAAACTGGCACAATAAAACCATATGTAGGAATGCATAATCCCATTTATTCTGCAGATTAAACGTGACTTTAGTTTGCATGTCAGAGATGTGACAGATGAAAAACCATCTTACTTATGCATTTGCTCAGTAAACTCTCTTAAGATGCAAGTCTAGGTAGAATTTAATATGCCAGTTTCCAAATAGAGCAAATCCATAACACTGGTGAATCTAACAAAATATGTTTCCTTATTAGACCCTGCAATTGTTCTTCATGAAAACAATGTTCAATATTTAAACTACAGTCTGTGTGTATGTACCGAATTGATTATCTAAGAGAGACAAATGTTAGGCCATGGTTTTTCTTCCTGAGCCAGCAAAATTCCCATTCACCTGCCATTTTATTTCTCTGAGCTCTGTTAACTTGTTCAGCACTCATACGCCAATGAAAGTAACATTCAGGAAAGTTTTATGTAGCCTTTAACACCGATGTTTCCATTTGCACTTCCTTTCTGCACACTGTTGCCTTCTCTGCTTCTTTCTTGTGTGAAAAGGTACGATTTCTGGCTACCATTGTGAGCTGTTATTTCTGTTATTGGTATAGAGGAGGTTAAATAGCACTGGTGCCCCTCCAGCCAGTCAGGTACATGTTAGAATCCCAAGTTACACAGCTATAGATGTTGGGGACCTTTCCCCTGCTTCTCTCGAAAGACCTTTCAGTAGCATTATTGACCCTCAGCGGTCAACACCAGCTGCACTTGTATCTTAAATACTCATCGAAATATCATGAAGAGGGGAGGAGGCAGTACCCTCAAAGCAGAAGTCCATCCAGGTAGATGGCAATCACCCACGGCTGGCCAGTGGGATGGCTCTGAGCAGCCCTCATCTTCCTTGGTGAAGTAGGAGATTGTCAGAGCTGGGAGGGAAACCTTTGTCACTTTTCATTTAAAAAAAAAATTTCATCTTAACTCACCATTTTGTATCTATTTTATCTTTTCTAGCGATTCAGTCGTTGGCACAGACTTCTGCAAGTGAGGAGGTTTCAGCCAAGGCATACCACTTAATTAAGGAATGGGAGAAGCCCACCTGACCAGGCAGAGCGTGAGTCTGAGCAAATGGCCCTGACACACAGATGTAAGAAGGAACAGATAATGCACCTTCTTGTGCTTGAACAAGGCAGAAGCAGCACAGCTCAGTGAAACAGGTTAGATGTTCAGTAAAAATGTATTGTCTCTCGTGTGCTGTTATACCGTATCTCATGTTTTATAGTAATGCTTAATACTTGTCTAGGTCAGAGAGAATTCTACTAATGCATCCTTTTTATATAGTGTTAAGTTGATAAACAGAAGGTAAGTAACCAGACTGTACAGCAAGTCAGGCACAGACTTAAAACCCGAATCTTCATCTCCTTGTTGCTGCACTGGTCCTGATCCCACTGGAGCATGCTGCTTCCTTAGAAAGTGTGTCTTTTATTCCAGAAATAGTATATGAAAAGAAAGTAAGAACAATAAAAGAAAAGCTTTCCTTAGACATAGAGTGTGTGAGTAGATGGAGTGCGGATACAGACAAAGCTGGAGAGTGTTACTGTCACCACTGATGCGGGGATTGCTCTGAAGTCTGCATTGATGTTAACTTAGGGTTAACACAGTCAATCTCTCCAGTAAGAATATTTTCAAGAGTAAATATGTTGAGATGTTCCTTTACTGTTTCTGCTAGAAATCAGCTTTGATTGGATTTTAGAAAATAGTTTCTTTTTTCAATACTTTTATTTTTTCATATCAGACATTGTAGATTCTGCTATCTTACACATCAACTAGGTTCAGATGGCGCAAAAGCCATCAATTTCTTCTGTTCGGAGAGATAATGTATTAAGGAAGCTGTGACATGTATACTAGAAATACCGTATACTGGTAGGAAATACAGCTTGCATTTCTACATAACCTATTTACATGAAGTTATTGGCATCCAGAATTTCCATACTTCTGTACCTACCCAGCAACCTGCTATACAGTGTCTGTGGTCAGTCATTCCCTGCTTTGCACCTTATTTATGCATTGCACAGTTGATGTCAAATCAGACCTGGCACTTTGTTTATGCTGCACTTACTTTGCACAGATATGAATGACTGACAGGACTGCAATGCAGAAAGGAATGAGACCCCTATTTCTAGTATTTGTGTGCTCTCCTGGATTTTTTAAAGCCATATCAAAGTGCATATTCAAGTCTAAAGGTACAGAAATTACTAGAAAAAAGTAATTTTTTAAAAAAGTGGTGCCACTTGAAGCTGCACATGTACAACCTAGAGAGATTCGCTGATGAAGTGTTGCTGGGGCAGATGGTTTCTGAATGGATGGATGATATAACAGAAATGTAAGACTACTCTGAGCTGGATGTAGGTGAAGTGCTTTCTCTGAAAGTGTGGTGCAAATGGGAACAAAAGGGAAAAATCATATGACTGAAAATATAGCAGCCAAAAAACCCAAGCTGTTTTGTCACTTTACTTCCAAGACTGCTGTAGTTCAATTTTTAATGGCTTTTTATCCACATTAGTCTGGATCATTTTGTAAAATAGTTACAGATGAATTTAATACAAAGATATATTTTTTTGTTGTTTACACTTGATACTGGGAAGATAATGAAAACTGTGCTGCAAGTTAACTCACCTTCCTACCACCACTAATGGTAGGTGTAATATGGATAGTGAAAAAAATATGGATGAATTCCTAGTTGTAATAAAAGAAAGCTGGGGTTTTTTATCAATTCGTGCCTGCTGTCACTGTAAACGGAAAAAAGCCTGCATTGGCTTTGCCAGGTGATCTTGAGTGAAGCAGGGGCAAGCTGAGACTGAAGAGCTGGAAAGCTTTTCTCTTCTATCTGGACGTGGTCTGAGGACACCGTAAGTCAGGGGACTGGAGGAAGCAGAGAAGTCCCAATTCAAAGTGGAGCTAAGTCAGAAATTTGGCAAAGAGTCAGAAGCGGAGGGAGCCCATGCAGAGAGATAGGCATCTTGCATAATGTGTGTTCATATTATGTAGGTCAGAAACCCCAGGATGTACAACACACACTTTACCCGGGTGCTTCTGGAGATAAGTGGCAGTGCAAGCTGTTGAACGCACAGAAAAGTGAATATATGTGCTGCTGAGCTGTGCGTGTGCTGCAGTTTCAAACTGTCAGACTTGCAGTGCCTGTTCAGGATGTTTCTGCATCACTTCATCAGTGGGGCTTACTTGGCCTAAGCAAAACTGCACACCCGAAACTGAACTGGATCTCAGCATTTGCAGTCTTGCACCTTACAGATGTGACAAGGCAAGGTGTAGGGATCAGGATGGGCTACAGCAGGAGGCAGGAAAAAGAAGCGAGATGCATGAGTCCTACTTGTTTTGTAGGGTCATCGGCACAGAGCTGGTTCATTCAGTAAAGATCTCAGCGGTGCTACATGCAAGACTTACAGATGTTGAAAAAAATTTAAAATAACACAGTACACCACTGAGATGTTAAAGAGAGTCAGGTCACCGAGCAGCTGGAAGCCATTGGTTAACCATGGGGAACTGGAGCTGCTGACAGCAGTACAGAGAAAATGTATTTTTCATTTAACTTTCAACTTCATCAACTGATTTAGTCAAATGGCTGTTTCCAAACTGATAAAACATCTGGAAGATGAGAAAATGGGAAATACTGTGTTCTTCCATTCTAGGAGTAAACACACGACATCACTGACATAGGGTCTACTAGTTTTAAAGTACAACAGAGGCAGTAAGCATTTGATTACAGGCTGATTTTCTCAGTCAAGTTCAAATATAGAGCCTGGCTTGTAAAAATTATAGCAGTCTCTTTTTTTCTGTAGTATCATTGACATCGATCACTTTTCGTGCCTACAGAGCTGATAGACAAGTTCCAGCCATCACTGGACATAACCTTATTGATTTTCTTGATAAGCAAAAAAGAAAAAAATCACAGGGGAAAATGAGAGGCAAGAGGAGCTGCAGACCTCTGACTGGCTTATCTCTCGGTTTTACCCATACTTACAACTTGCCTGTACATGACAAAAACCCATCTGTCTGTTCTTATCCTTCTTTTACAAATGTTGATTTGCTGAATGAATCCTCAAGCAAAAAGAGGAAAAATAATAATGGGGGGCAAGAATTGAAAACCGAAATTTTTGTGAGGTTAGACTTCAGATTTTCAGACTTTCAGATTTTCAGACTTTCAGATTTCATCAGTAATTTAGGCAGTCAACGTCAGCCTCCCTAACATGAGTGGGCATTTTTAGGACAAAACTTCATTGCTCAGAAATTTCTTGGTATCTTTTTCCCAAATTTAGTTTTATTTATCCAGAAAGTGTAAAAGGAACATCTGAATGAATTCTTCTGGTTTTACCGGTTCTTCTGGGTCAGTGTGGCACTGCAATCACGGACAAATGGCGTAATTCTGCTGGGCATCCAGCCCTGCCGTTACACAAACAGCAAAGCAAAGGCTTTTAGAATGGAAAAGGACTTTCTAGTAAGGCACAAGTCAGCCTGGCATCGCAGAGATGTTTATTGTCCTTTTCTGCGGATTTTGAATTATGTCAGTCTATTCTCTGTGGTTATCATATCTAATAATGGAAGTAATAAGTCACTGTAAATAACTCTGTATTTCCGGACCATTTCAGGTGAAGCAAACATCAGAAAAATATTAAATAATGTTAGCATTTAAAGTGAAGTTTTCAGCTGCCTCCTCCACCCTGACATTGCTTTTACATGGGAAGGAATAGGTGTGGAAGCCTGTATGTAATAAGAAAATGTTAAAGGGAGGAGAGGGCAGAGGGAGGAAAAGTTCCTGGAGCGGTTGTTTTGCCTGGGGGTAGGCAGCACCGCATCAGCCACCTAAAACTGACTGTTACCTCCCTGCAAACGCTGGAAAAGCATGGACAATTTCATTCGCAGCTGCAGGAATTTCAGTCAGATGCAATTCCACTGATTTCCCCAGAAATGTCTGTGTGGTTCAAGAGAAAAGGAAACCAGAGCAATAATCTTTGTGATGAAAGCACTTCTGAGAATCGAGGCATTTTCTGGGGTGCATTTCGTGGAAGACCAGGACCATCTGGCTGAGGGTTCACGTGTGTGGAAAGGAGGGTGAGAAGAATGCTAAAGCATAGTGGAAAATCAGTAAACTGAGCGGATGGTACTTCCAGTGGAGAAGAGTGAATGTTGAAGTATTCAAGCAATCCAATTCAAATGGTTGCAAGCACAACCTTAGAGTTCTTATGGTACTCCAGAATTTGGCGATGAGGTGCTGGTTACTTGAGATTTGGACCACTATAGGCTCACTGGAGATTTAATCTTCTGTAGGTGGCCAGGGCAGCAGTACAAAAAAAGCAGCAGCTGTTTTTGGCTTGCTCCAGGGGTTTGTTCAGAATCTTGAGATGGCTGAAAGCACGTGATGAGGAGTGTCTTACTTTTGTGTTAAAGGAACTGGAAACCCTAAAGCTCATTATTATTAATGGAAATCAGTGTGCTACCTCCCTCAGAACCACAGGGGTAAAACATGAACTTTCTGATGTGCTTTATATTGTGGTACATTTTGAACATACCCTTAAGAGATGTTCCTGCATGGATGTTCCATGCATTACTGCATGGAGGGCTGTCCTGAGACCATTCTGGAAGTTTCTATGCAGATAACTTGAGTTTTTGTTGTAGATTTCAATAAAGTAATGTTGAAAGCGATAGGCATATCTCAGATTAAGTACCCTCTGTTGTGTCTTAAGGTAGTCTTTAGCCACTACAGAAAAGAATGATAACCTACAGAATGTCCTCCCAAGAGAGTCAGTTTAGACTCTGAGACATAACCGAATACTTTTCTGGGAAAACTTGGGAAGAAATACTCCAAAGTGCAATATGTTTATCACTATATTTGAATATAATGTAATTGGAGTTCTTTATGCTTACACTTCAGTTGTAATACTGCCAGTGCAGTTTTGTGCTTTCCTATTTGTATATTCTGTAATTGGAAAGCAGGACCAACAATGGGAAAATAACTGTTACATTGGTGCTTTTATTAGCTTTATATTAAATGAGAAGTTAGCCATAAGAGACTCCAGCAGTACCCTTTCCCCCTCAAAAAAACCTGTTGATGGAGGTTGAGAGAGGAGAGGTTCAGACCAGCTGTACCTTTTGCCTAAATTTTAAAAGCAAAAATGAAATATTTCTTGCATTGCCTGCTGGAGTGATGAAGAGAGAATGAAGATCTGGGAAGGGCTGAGTTTTCTGTGTAGATGCCGTGTGATGTTAAGGGAGTGGGACAGTGGCATGGCTCTTGCTATCAGGGTGGGTGGCATCGAGACATGGCACAGGTGGGAAAGAAGAGAAATAGAGGACGGTGTAAAGAAGGCCAGTTTAAGTTTGTGCAGAGATGGAGAGGAGGGAGAAGCACAGCTGGAAGGAGTGGTTGGGGAAGAGAGGAAAAGTCGGAAGTGAGGTCCTGATGCCCTGTGTGAAGTCCCTCACGCTAGTGGAGGGGTAACAACCCCCTTGGGAAACAACAACCCAGTGCAGCGCT